>NW_026928289.1:0-32346 GCF_032062105.1 Saccostrea cuccullata | reverse complement strand
CCAGACCATTTCATCACCAAAACCTCCTACAAAAAAAGAAATTGGAGGTCCGTGTTTGCTCTGTTCCTGTTTTATGGACCTTTGATCTTGAAAACTGTTCGTAATCTCCATATGCTTCATTCCATTATAAGAAAAACAATCTTTTGAGTTTATTCATTTTCATGATTTTTTTTTAAAGAATTTTCATACGTGTAAAACTTGTTAAACTTCACAAGAGACTTTAACAACTTGTAAGTATTTTAGAACCGATTTTAAATTGATAATCCATCTTTCATCCATAGCCCCCTTTCTATAAGAAAATTTTTAAAATCCTGTATAAGTTAGCCCTACACGAGAAGAAAAAAACACCTCTGTGTCCTTCAAATCTACAATTTGATAAAGTGACGATTTTTTTTATCAATTAACGACAGTTACTTTCATTCTTATGTTGAGTCAATATTTCCCAGTGAACTTATTATGAAAGACAGAGTCTGCTACATCTGTTTAATATTTGTATGTTTTACTGACTATAGAAGAGAAGGGCTAACTAGCAACTAAATGTATGACACACGAGATGATTGTAATTTTTCTATTGTCAACTCTCATTATTTATTTAGTAATATCCCGCTAGCACCTGCATATGGTGCTAACAATTGATAACCCATTCCGTACCTATGGTAATGCTCCCTGTAGATCAGTTTCTAACCGAACAAGGCTGCTGACAAAAAAACATTACATGAATTTGAATAAAAGACCTTTTTAACTCAGTCTTTCATTTATTCTATTGTCGTTATAATTATCTTTTGTCAGCAAATATAACCTATCACTGGGAAGTAATTCTATGGTTGTTATAATGTTCTTATCAGCAAATATAACCCATCACTTGGACGTAATTCTATGGTTGTTATAATGATCTTGTCAGCAAATATAACCCATCACTGGGAAGTAATTCTATGGTTGTGAAAATGTTCTTGTCAGCAAATATAACCCATCAATGGGACGTAATTCTATGGTTGTTATAATGATCTTGTCAGCAAATATAACCAACCACTGGGACGTCATTCTATGGTTGTTATAATGATCTTGTCAGACAATATTACCCATCAATGGGACGTCATTCTATGATTGTTATAATGATCTTGTCAGCAAATATAACCCATCACTTGGAAGTAATTCTATAGTTGTTATAATGTTCTTGTCAGCATATATAACTAGTGTTGGCAACGAGTACCCGGTTAACCGGTTAACCGTCGAACGATGCGAGTATCGGTTAGTAAAATTGCTAATCGGTTACTCGGATGAAATGCATCTTATATGGTAAATAAGTAAAAAATAAAATGTTAATTTGTTTATAAGCGTACAAATAAACATTTCTCTAATTTTCTTTACCGTTAGACTGAATGATCTATGGTTTCACTAATACGATTGATTGGTTTTCACACTTAATTGATAGCTTTGATTGCCAGCAGGTTATACAAGTTTTGAAGACCCAAGTTATAATTACCTCATTAAATAATTTAACAAAATGCCGCCAAAGACATGTACATGTATAGCTTGGAAGTATTTTAAAAGGATTCCATAACTGTAAAATGTAGTTAATGTGATTAGAGTTATCGTGACTTCAAATTTCTAAATAATTATTCTCCTTGTTCGTGCTTTATATCAGGGCTTGAAATGTCAAACTGATGAACGCCATCGTAAAATAGCGTGAAACATTGAATATTTATTTTTCTTCTTATTTAATTAATTTTTTGATTATAATTATATTTAAAATTCAAGATATTGCGTGCGTGTTCTTTTTAAGTTTATAAATAAAGTTAATTCACAATACCTTTGTGTTTTATTAGAACCTATAAAAGATGAGATAAATGATATATATGAATAAATCATCCGAGTAACCGGGTACTCGATCGGAAGATTGAGCGAGTAACCGGTTACTAAAAATCATCCGATTTGCCAACACTATATATAACCCATCAATGGGACGTCATTCTATGGTTGTTATAATGATCTTGTCAGCAAAAATAACTCATCAATGGGGCGTAATTCTGTGATTGTTATAATGTTCTTGTCAGCAAATATAACCCATCAATGGGACGTCATTCTATGGTTGTTATAATGATCTTGTCAGCAAATATAACCCATCACTTGGACGTCATTCTATGGTTGTTATAATGATCTTGTCAGCAAAAATAACTCATCAATGGGACGTAATTTTATGGTTGTTATAATGATCTTGTCAGCAAATATAATCCATCAATGGGACATCATTCTATGGTTGTTATAATGATTTTGTCAGCAAATATAACCCATCACTTGGAAGTAATTCTATGGTTGTTATAATGAGTTTGTCAGCAAATATAACCCATCAATGGGACGTAATTCTATGGTTGTTATAATGATCTTGTCAGCAAATATAACTTATCAATGGGACGTAATTCTATGGTTGTTATAATGTTCTTGTCAGCAAATTAGCCCATCAATGGGACGTCATTCTATGGTTGTTATCATGTTCTTGTCAGCAAATATAACCCATCAATGGGACGTAATTCTATGGTTGTTATAATGATCTTGTCAGCAAATATAACCCATCATTTGGACGTAATTCTATGGTTGTTATAATGTTCTTATCAGCAAATATAACCCATCAATGGGACGTAATTCTATGGTTGTTATAATGATCTTGTCAGCAAATATAACCCATCATTTGGACGTAATTCTATGGTTGTTATAATGTTCTTATCAGCAAATATAACCCATCAATGGGACGTAATTCTATGGTTGTTATAATGATCTTGTCAGCAAATATAACCCATCAATGGGACGTAATTCTATGGTAATGATCTTGTCAGCAAATATAACCCATCACTGGGACGTAATTCTATGGTTGTTATAATGATCTTGTCAACAAATGTAACCCATCAATGGGACGTAATTAGACTGCATTGTTTCATATTGTTTATGCTCATTTTACTTACAAAATGTTCTGCGATGGGTGGGTTTGACTGTTTAGAAGGGGATGCTTAACTCTCCTGGTCACCTATGGCACCTCTGGAATTATCTAATGTCATGATTTGTTTATTAATTCTTACAGAATAACAGTTCGTTATCTCCACCATTATATTTAGATATTTTTATTATACAGTAACATTGAACTTGGAATACCTTACTTATACTGGATTCCTTAACTACTCAAAAATTCTTACAAACAAAGATACATAGCGGGATAAATCCAGTAAATGCTCTACAAAACCTCTTGTTTTACTGCTCAATAAAATAATAACAGATAGTAGTGAAGGGGAAGTTTCAAGAGTATTGTACTACAATATTAATATATTAGATAAATGATTTAGACTTCAAATTTAACACTCCAAGGAACAGTAAGAAAATTAGATTCACAAAAGTTTATTAAAGCTATCAAAAAACAAAACAAAAACATACAAATTTTCAACACTCTACACAAACATTCCCTTCGAAAATCAAAGTCTAAAAATTTTGACATCATAGACGGTTGATTTTTCAATACGCATGGACGTTGCATTTGTAAATTTACTTAACGTGTCATTTGTAAAATTATTTGTACGCGCCGGTACTCCGAAGTTTAAATCAAAACATGTCTGAGTTTCCCATGTTTCCAATTGACAAAATCATTGTAGTTTTTGGAAATCAAGTCTCCCAATATTCTGTCGGAATTTCCATGGGTATCAATTTCATCCTGGTTATAAGCAGACCTGGCCATGGTTTGTTTCGTATGAAGCAGAATTTATTAGAAAACCTAAACTTGAAGAGAAGAGATCTTGCTGTGACCTTTTTAGACTTTTAGCTCGACAAAGAAATCGACGACGTATCATAAATCAACAAATTATATTTCATATTTGGATATTTTACTAGAAAAAAATGTTAATGGAATTTCTAACTTTGAAACAACACAAAGAACGAGGGCGCTTTTGATTGGCATTCGGCAGGAATCTGGGCGTAATTGATAAGTGAAATTTTATCGACATGTCACATGAAACTTAAACATTTTTTTTATTCATCGGGTTCCTGTGCAACGGGAAAGGAAAATAATTTCCCTAAATTGAGGTTTGATTTGCTAAAAAATAACTTTAAAATTGGATAATTCAGACATTTAGTACAAAATGATACATTTTGAAACACGTTTTTCTATAATTTTCTATCTCTTGGTCTTCTCTCCATGATTTTGAAACGTTATTTTTGTGTATTTGATTCAAAGAAGCGAATGCACTTTTTAAAAAAATGGAGAGAAGACCCCGAGACCACGAAAAATGAACTTTTCCCAAACAATCCATATATGTGAATGTGGTGCTTCTTTGTCCTTTTAAAATCACCTGTACATGTGTAGCTGTGATAGCTCAATAAGTTGGACTACCTATTCGGTGCACTCGAAGTGAAAAGTTTTTGGTTCGAGCCTGGCATGGGACATCAATTTTTAATTTTTTCCCCATGGAAACACCCATTTATTTGTCAATTTCGTTTTATGTACTGATGTATTAAAATTTTGAATTAGATATATTTCGGTTCAGTTTGGTTCTCGAGCGAAATCAATTCTAATCTTCTATTCTATAATGTACCTGTAAATGTATCATGCATCTAAGCATTATTTTAGGTGTTTATTTTTTGTGAAACATTACTAAGTTATAGTACCCCTAGGAAAAAAGGACATAAATGTTACAATTTCACAAGGTCTTTCAAACTAAATGAAAAAAAAACCTATGTACGTGTTTGTAAAATCTAACCAGCTATGTTCAGCCAACCAAATCATGGACATTTAAACCGTAAATGTTTCGTACAAATGATTCCTGCAGATCACTCGCTAAATGCGCCCATCTTCTTTGGAGCAGAGTCAACCCTGACCTATAAAACATCAGAAGAGGGATCAGATGCCACATGAACTGTATGTCAATAGAGTCATCTCTTAATTTTATCAGAAAGCTTGGTTGTTAGTTTCAAAATCACATTGTTGAAATTATAAATAAATCAAGCCACTAATATCCATGAGAATTCCAACAAATTGTTGAAAAACTTGAATCTCCAAAAATTATATAGACACTGTCAATCAAAAAACTATGATAAAACAATTATTGTTGATTCTAAATCAAGTGTTTTGTTTCTAATAAAAGTGTCAATTAAGATTTTTGCAAAATAACAAGAATTGCTTTATTCTTTTCCAGCTAATTATAAGATTCTTTTCCCTACTTATTCATTTGGATGAGTTTTTTTTTTCTACGCTTGAACATTAATCTGTATATGTATCACGTGACAAAATACAGGAAAACGGCACTGAACATGTTGTAAGAAAAAAGAAAGATCGAGTCACAATATTATTACCGCTGTATCACACTGATGTTTTAAGATGTGCAGACGATTGATAAAATGTTGTTTGATATTTCCTTTTGTATTCAGTCGATTTGATGTCATCAGCATATACGTCTGTGTGCAGTCCACTTAAATTATATTTATTGATGATATAGTCATATTTTAAAAATCTTTTTGTGGAATCGGTGCATTTGGTTTTCAATTTCTGAAGGAGTACATTTGATACTTACTTTTGCAAGAAGTCCATTTGATACTTGTGTGGGCCCTTTTTCATTTTTACTTTTGTGTGGAGTCCATTTGATATATACTTTCATGTGGATCCAATTTAGTGTGGAGTCTTTTTGGTATGTGCTTCTGTCTGGAATCCATCTGATATTAAGTTTCGTGTGGAGTCTATATGATTTATATCGTTGTCTGGAATACATTTGATATAAAGTTTCCTGTGGAGTCTATATGATTTATATCGTTGTCTAGAATACATTTGATATTAAGTTTCGTGTGGAGTCTATATGATTTATACCGTTGTCTGGAATTTATATGTACTGTTGTCTGGAATCTATTTGATATTTACGAATTGGTGGAGTCTATTTGATATAAACCATAGTGTGAAGTATTTTTGATTTTTTCATTTGTGAGGATTCCTTTAGATATCTAATGGAATGTGCTATTCGTTTGATACCTTTGCTCGCAGATGATTAGATGAAAATAGCTGTCTGTCATTTATTATTGTTTACAGTCAACTTATAACTTTTGTTTGCAATATTTACATGAATCAATGATATTGTGCGTGTCGTGCCTTCAATTTGATATTTGCTTTTGTATGATGTCAACCTGCAATATACTTTGTACTCATTCAAATTGATTTGTTGATGACGTTATATTAACTTTTTTGAGCAATCTTTTGGATCTTTTGAATGGCGTTGAATGAACCTGAGCAGTCGATTTGCGGTTCGCTTTCCATGAAGTTGATTTCAATCTGAGACATAATGGAGGAGATGTCATCATAAAAGGTTGGTTAATTTTTTTTTCTTCATTTTGCCTCCTTTCCCTCTCAGCTGATTGTATCAATATTGCACTTCAACGTTGAATAAACAGTGTTTTTGGTAGCAATTGGAAGTTGAAGCAACGTTGAGACATCAACGTTGTTTCAACTTCAATAAACAATGTTGTTAAGACGTTGAAAATAGGGTAAACTGTGGTTAGATTTTGGTTCATTTTCAGTTGTAAATGAAAGTTGAGGCAACGTCAAAACTTCAACCTTGTTTCAACGTCAGATATCAGCATTAATAAAATGGTTGATCGGTGATTTAAACTATGTTGACTTTTGTTTGATTTTTTATGTACATTGATTGATTGTATATTGTTTAACGTCCCTCTTGAGAATTTTTCACTCATATGGAGACGTCACCGTATGCCGGTGAAGGGCTTCAAATTTAGACCTATACTCGGCACTCAGGGCCATGAGCAGTGAGGGTTCTTTATCGTGCCAGCGCCTACCGTGACACGGGACCTACGTTTTTAAGGTCATATCTGAAAGACCCGTCATTCTTACTTCTAGTGCCGAGCGCTTGGCGAAGGTACAGTCACTACCTTTGTTTACGTCTTAGGTATGACGCGGCGCCGCGAACGAGAATCGAACCCGGCCCTCCCGATCACGAAGCGAACGCTCTATTTTTATGTACAAATGTTGATCTTTGGTTGAAATCACACTGAGTTCATATTGAGCTTGCTTTATAAACAAATCACTTCAAATTCTAATAAGTTTTTATTCAAGTTGCAAGATATGTAAGTTGTTATTCAGTACTCAGATTTTAAGTGAATTTAATTCAGACTGTAATTTTAAGACAAAGTTAAATTCAGGGTGCAATCATCGTATCTCAATAACACTGCTTAATTATATCTTATCTTCCTAGTGCAAAGAGGTCACAGTAATCACTTCCTGGTTCACCATAGCACACATTTATCTAAAACTAAAAATGGGCGGATCCACTGATTTTAAATCATGCATATAGTTAAGTCCCACAAAATGACTCGTCGGTCGAGAAAAAAAATGAACAGGAGACTCCATCCCACTACTACTACAGCACATTATTGCAAAATGACTCCTCGGCCGAGAAAAAAAATGAATAAAAGTCACTATCCCACTAAAGCAAAGCCTATAAACAAAATGATAATGATGTGAAAGTCACTTATTTGATAACTTATTATTTCAAGTGCTACAAATTTACAGGAATAATTAAATTTTAGTTGTTACACGTCATTTGATTGGGAACAAGATTTAATCCCTTTTGTATATAACATAACTTGCCTACGTCACAATGAGTTAAATTAAAAACGTATTACTCCGCTTGATGTTACTTTTAAGATATGCTGATGTTGAAACCTTTTTCCTGAAGAAAAATTGTCTCATTGTCTACATTGAAATTAAATTAATTATAAGGAATGAGGCTTTTTTCAACTGTTATACCGGTACGATATTAATTTACATAGTTTACACTTTTTTAACAAACAGCTTCTCGGTTCATAAAGTGTAAATTGTTATATAGTATAAAAAAAAGTTGAAATAAGCTTCATTCCTCAAATGATTTTTATTAAAAAGAGAGACAAAAGAATATGCTCTTGTACTTAGAATTCATGAAAAAATATAATTTCCTCGTATATATCTACCATTCCTAGAACAACATGTCTATTTACACAGAAAAGAATCCTAATCCGAAATGTTAAATTGAACGTCACAGGAAAATAGTTCTTTTGAATAACATTTTTCATTATTATTAATTTTTTTTTTGCCTTTCACTTTATATAAAATTGACTCAGCAGATGCTTTCAATTTCTACCTGAGGAATACATAGATCTCGTGACAGGCGAGTAGGCTGGTCACGTGACGGATGTCTCTGGTCTTTGGGAATGCTTTCTACTCTAAGGCACCTGATTCCACCTTTGATATTTCTTGATGTCTGTGTTTTATGCTTTGTTCAAAGATTTGGATTGCTTGACGTATATTCTTTTAGATTGATCAATCACCTATCTCGTCTTAAGTAATACTAGTATGTAAATTAACTCCATGTAGAGAGAAAGCAAGCAAGCAAACAAACAGAACATGCAGACAAAACAACAACAACAATATCAACAAAAAGCGTTCACATGAATACAAGCCGCCTGCGTGACGCAGTGGTCAGAGCATCTTCACTATAGTGGCAAAGTAAGGAGTTGATCCTTACGTCGCAGGTTCGAATCCCACTGTGGGAGGTGGACACCAATACTTCGGAGGAGACCGTATGAAACGAGGTTCCGTGTCGATTAAGGTGCTGGCACGAAAAAAATCCCTTATTTTTCAATGACCGTACATGCCAGTATAGGACAAAATTTGCAGCCCTCCACCGATAAGTTGTGGTGTATCCAAATGATTGAAAAAATCCTGTGAGGTACGTTAAAAGGACACAAATTTTAGTTTTACCGAAATCTGTGATCGGAGTAACAAAAAATTTGTTTTTTTCTAAATTATTTATTAATTTTTCAAATAAAAAGCATAAATGTTCAGATATAAAAGTACATATACCAATTAGTTGATCAACTTGATATTTATATTTATGGAAGACTATGAAATTATAAAATGTAGGTATGTAAATAAGTATATAAACATATGAATATATAGGTATGTAAATAAGTATATAAACATATGAATATATAGGTATGTAAATAAGTATGTAAACATATGAATATATAGGTATGTAAATAAGTATATAAACATATGAATACATAGGTATGTAAATAAGTATATGAACATATGAATACATAGGTATGTAAATAAGTATATAAACATATGAATACATAGGTATGTAAATAAGTATATAAACATATGAATACATAGGTATGTAAATAAGTATATAAACATATGAATACATAGGTATGTAAATAAGTATATAAACATATGAATATATAGGTATGTAAATAAGTATATAAACATATAAATACATAAAAAAGATTAAATAAATTGATATTATTTGATGCATGTCAATAATTAATGTTTTTTTCTTTTAATCAAACTTTAAAAAGTTTCCTAAGAATAATTTGTGTATCGCAAATGGCATTGCTTTCACTGCAAAAGTATTGCAAAACTTGTAAATATTTGCCGAAATAGCTCCCTGGGGTAATCTTAATCCTGGAATATGCGAAGTTTTTGGTTTCTTTTTCGTAATAATCATGTAAAACGACCTATTAGACAGAAAATTATCTTAATCTTGTTCATTTGTATTACATTTATTTATAAAGAAAGGTCATTGATATTTATAAAATCAAGATTCTCTTCAAAACCTTTTTGCATATACTTAAAATTGAAATCAAGTGAACAAAACATTTCTGCATAAGGAATTTTCTATGAAGTGTAAAAACTGAAAAAGACAAGCTGGTTATTATCTTAAATTTAGAGACACATTGAGAAGTGTCACTTGTTAGAGCTTGTGAAGAAAACCCCATTACCCTGAGCAGCAATGATCTTTTTCGTTGCAACCCCTACTGCGACATAAGGCATCGGTTTATACGATCTCATCCGAAGGACCGGTCTCCACGTCCCACAGTGAGATGCGAGCCTGCGATGTATAAAAATCATTTCTTACTCCGCGGTGCACTGTAATGAAATATTGAGATACCGAACTTCTTCCTGTTCAGTGCTGGCCTCGATATCGAGTGTAATAGCACGTCGAACACAGCTAAAAGCCTCTTATTTACAATTAAAAGTCGGTTAAAAACAATGTTCTGCATGTCACTTAAGGGTGATAGGAAGCAGCTATGGTGTTGGTTAGCTGCTTCTTGAAGCCGTCGATGGTACTGGCCTCTTTAACAAGATCTGGCAGGCTGTTCCAGTCCCTGATGGTCCTTGGGAAGAAGGAGAATTTGTACACGTCTTTGTATGTTGGTGGCTGACGGTATTTGCTGCCCCTTGTCCGAGTATCCCCTGGTGTTAAGTATGATGTTGCTGGGATATCAATGAGGTCATTGCTGATCTTATACATCATGATGAGCCGTGATCTTAGTCGGCGTGTTTCAAGGGGCTCCCATTGTAGTTCCTTCATCATAGATGTTACACAGCCTGGTGTTCTATCATAATAGTTGCCCTTAACAAACCTTGCTGCTCTTCTCTGGACACTCTCCAACATTTGTATTTGGGTTTGCTGATATGGGTCCCAAACAGTCGCTGCATACTCCAGGGTGGGCCTGACGATTGTACTCTAAGCAGCAGATTTAATGTCGGCTCTACATCCCTGTAGGTTGCCACGGAGAAAACCTAGGGTCTTGCTTGATTTGGCTCGGACATTGTATATGTGTTCCGTCCGGTTCAGCCTATTGTTTAATGTTACACCTAGATACTTTCCACTGCTGACTGACTCTAGAGTGTGTCCATGGAGGAGGTATTTGTTGGTTATGAGACGCTGTTTCCTGGAGACATGGATGACTGTGCATTTTTGGGGGTGGAATTCCATTTGCCATTCTCGTTCCCATTTCTCTAGTGACTTCAGATCTTTTTGGAGCTGTTCGGCATCTGCTCTAGAGTTGATTCTTCGATAAAGCAGGCAATCGTCAGCAAATAATCTTGCATCTGATGATGTATGCTCCGGCAAGTCATTGATAAAGGTGAGAAATAGTAACGGTCCCATCACAGTCCCCTGGGGAACCCCGGAGATGACATCAGCTCTGGTAGAGGACTGACCCTCTAAGGTGACTCGCTGTGTCCGTTTCGCCAGGAAATCCTTGATCCAGTTCCATGTGGTACCTCTGACGCCATAAAAGTGCAGTTTGTGTAGGAGGCGCTGGTGTGGCACTTTGTCAAAGGCCTTGGAGAAATCCAACAGCACTATATCTACTTGCTCTCCAAGGGCCAGTGACTTGGCCACCTCGTCCACTGTAATCAATAGCTGCGACTCGCATGATCGTCTTGATCTAAAACCGTGTTGCTGATCTGCCAGTATATGGTTACTGTCATAGTGATCCATGATTTGGCTGTGTACAATATGTTCTAACAACTTGCATGATATGGAAGTTAAGGAGACTGGGCGGTAGTTTGAAGCTAAATGTCTCTCTCCTTTCTTAAATATGGGGACTATAGATGCTTCTCTCCAGTCGTCTGGCACTTTTCCGATATCAAGTGAAAGTTGGAACAATTTTGTCATAATTGGGGTTAGTTCTGTTGCAAAGTCATGGAGGAATCTTGATGGAATTGCATCTGGTCCTGTTGCTTTATGTATATTTAGGCCCTTCAGGAGTTTACATACACCACTACTTCCTATGAGGATGTTGTTCATAGTAGGGTGTGGGCTGTCTCCTTTAGATGGCATATCTGTAAGGTCTTCCTTTGTGTAAACCGAATGGAATTGGTTGTTTAGGATTTCTGCCTTGGACACTGTGTCACTGTGGAGCAGACCATCGGGGCCCTTGAGTGGAGACACGCCGCTGGAGTCCTGTTTTTGATGTTTAATGTAGGACCAGAATCTCTTTGAATCCTCACATATCACTTCTTGTAAGTATTTTTCCCTTGCGAGTCGTATCTCTCGCTGGCATGTTGTTTTTAGTTTTTTGTATCGATTTCTGTCCCTGTTGTTTTTGGTCCTTCTTGCTTTTTGGTGTGCTCTATTCTTCCTCCTCGTTAGTCTGTTTAGGTGGGTATCAATCCATGGATGTGATGGCTTGGATCTAGTAAACTTAGTTGGTACATGTTTCCTCATCAAATCATTGATCATACCCTTGAACTTGGTCCATATTAGATTGATGTCCCTGATGTTATCATATTCCTTATAGCTGTTCTTTATTTCTTCTCTGATGGCATCCATATTGGCCCTTTTCCATAGAAAGATCTCTCTGCGAAGGTGTTTCGATCATACTGGTTCCACTGCTGCATCACATAAGATGACATCGTGATCAGCTTTGCCAATTGGTGGTAAACTCCTAATTTTTTCTATCAGAGTTGGGTGGGAAGTAAATAGTAGGTCTAGGATATTCTCTCCTCTGGTCTTTTACTTTTACAGGTTATTACTTGTTCTAAACCGAGTTCTTCGCTGGTATTCACTAGGGACTCGCTGATATACTTTGGATAGATGTTGTTCCTGCTGAGTACATTATGCGACTTCCAATCTATATCTGGTGCATTAAAGTCACCACCAATGTGGAAGATTGCTTTCTTATGCTGCTGTTTAAGAGATGTAATATCTTCCCTGAAACTGTCAAGGTAACTTTCACCGGAGCCTGGTGGTCAATAGAAAGATGATACTATCAATTATTTCCCATTTGGTAGCTCCATCTTTACAGCAATCAGTTCAACAGTTACAGCAATCAGCTAATCTAGTTCAAAAGTTAATTTATACAATGCGGATCTGAAGCAAAGGCTGGATCTTCAAAAATATCAGAAAAAGAGTAAGCATCCCCTGCTGACCAGTAACACACGCTGTGTGCTCCTAGTCGTTATCAAGCAATAGGAAAAATCCGTCAGTATTTAGAAAATAATAACTTTACAATTATTATAAAAAGTACGTACATGTAATTATCCAGTCAATCTCCGTTAGATAATGAGGACGCCCATTTTTTTACTGACTTTATTCATAGTCAGCGCATGTTTGTCTATTGTTCTCCTTTTAACAGTGGTTGTATATTTGTTTTTGTAATGTTGTGTTAAAAGGAGATTAATATAGACAAACATGCGTACTTTTCATGGTTTAAAAGAGAAGAAACCGTTTCTTCTCATACTCGCTTTCTCTGTTGTAAGCACGGGTCGTGACGCGTTAAATATTATAATTTACCACGTGATATCTTTCCTCAGGTAATTTCGAGAATACAAAAGTCCGTAACGTGACTTTTTAGTAGAATGTTTTGTGCTAACTAGGATTGAATCCTCGCGTCATAGAAATATTACTTTACCATTTCCCCGCAAGCACTTTATAGCAGGGTACAAATTTCTCTAGAGTTTAGCGTGAATAATATTCTGAAATAATATTTTAATTAGAAAATAACTTCTCTTATTTTATGAGATTCAAGCAAGTATAAAATAGTTGGAATTTAGCAATAAATTGAAGATAAAATGAACTTTTTAAAGTGCGTGAAAATGCGTGATTGCACGGAAATGGTAAATGCGTGATTTTGCGTTAGAAATAGGAAATGGTATATGCGTTAAAATGCGTGACTGCGGGGAAGGGTGATAAGATGGTGATAAAGAACAGGGAAACATTTTCTCATTGGACAATGGAAAGAGACACATCAGTGATGTCGATTTCATATTGACATTTGAGTTCAATAGATATCATATTTATGTCTTTTCTTTCTGTCCATTGGATATTTACTTTTAATGAGCAGTTGAGTTTACATTTACTTTAGTGTGCTGTTGATGTGGGGTTTATTTTTGTGTGCAAACGATTTGAAATTTACTTTTGCATGTAATTGACTTGATATATTAATTTTTTGTGCCGTCGAATTGATGTTTACTTTTTGTGAGCATTGGATTTCACAACGCTTTTATGTGCCTTCGATTTCATATTCACTGTTGGTGGCCGTCCGTTTGCTATTCAGTTTGGTTGCCGTCCGTTTGATACTTACTTTCTTGTATATCCAATCTGATATTTGTTGCTCTATATGCTGCTGACTTGACATTACTTCATGTGACGTTGGTTTATCTTTCTACCTTTGCGTTCAACTCACTTTTTGTAGATTTAGTATTTCTGTTTGAGTGCAGTCGGGTAGCCTTCCCATGATGTCAGATTTGAGTCTACTCTCTATGCATCCACGTCAGCTTGATATCTAACATTTCCAAAAGAAGGAGGGGGAGGAGGAGGAAAAAAATCGTTAAAGGTAATAAGCTTCCTGTTTTCTAATTTACTTTACAACAGGGGTGATAAATAGTAAAGTTTATAATGTAGAATACATTTAATTTATCTCTCTCTCTCTTTTTCTCTCTTACACACATATTTCTCACTTTTTTATGCATGGACACTGCTTTATTTCCTTTCCTTTCAACGCACATCTTCTATTCTCTTTAACGACCCTGATAATTCTGTTTCCTCCCTGTCATGAGAAAGACGCAGTAGTGGATCATACAGTGGTGTAGTTCCAGCCGAGGAAGAATTCAGAAAAGATTTTAACTGTTTATTAGTTCACAATGTAACAAATGTTTCATGAACATAGAATATAATTTTTTTGCCCTCTATCATTCTGTAAAAGAGTTATTTTTAAGACATAAAAAGGATTTCTGTTTTGTGCATTGTCAGCGCCTTCAAATGAAAAAATGCTACAAAAAATTATGAATGGAGATTTTTTTGCTTTTTGTTTTGTTGCTCACAACAACATCCCCCCTATTTTAGTTTTTAAAAAGTTTAAAACGAAAGCTGAAAAAAAATTAAAGAGTCAATAGGGATTGTACCAAAACTTGAATTCTTATAGCTTAAGTTGTAAAGAAAATACTTTTACACGACGAAAATATAGCCACTTATATTCAAAAGGGATCTCGTTCTATCTGATTTGCTTGCCATGCAGAACAATGATGAATTATCCTTATGTCATTTCATACCCTATGTAGAGGTAATATTGATATTTTGTTGGCACTATAAAAAAAATATTACAGTTTTTGTACTGCCGTAAGCAAGCACGTCACATCAGGGGGAGGGGGGGGGCTGCCCCAAATGAACAAAACTTTTGACTATTGAAAATGTTCAGAAGAACCCCCACTTTTTGTTGTAGTATTGAATAGTTGGAAACTATCCCTCCACCCCCATAAATAGGTTTTCAATCGGGAAATTTCTTTTATGCTTGACAAGGTTTTTCAGGTAAGTTGGTTTTTTTCTCCACCATCCCACTCCCTTTCAAAAACGACACTACTTTCTTGCTTAGTGCAATTTATTTTATTTGAACATTAAAATGATTTCTTTGGTTGTTAGTACGGGAATGAATGTCGAAGCTATTGCAGGAAAATACATACTTGCTTTGTAAGTGCCATGTAACCATAAAAATGATTTCTTTGGTTATTAGTACGGGAACGAATGCTTTTGCAGGAAAAAATACATAACTAGCGCATGAATTTTCGCACTAACAAACAACAAAAGACATTTCATTGTTTATATTTACGTCTGTATGAAAAAAAAACAACATTCAAAGTAAAATCAAATATATTACATATTGTACATAGTGACCTATTTAATTGTATGCATAGTTGATGTAACAGCAAATTGATTAAGAATTCTAATGCAATTCTTTTGTTAAACACTCTTTGATTGGCTAATGCACTGATGTGTGAAGCAGTAAAACGAGCATTAACGAGCTTGAACGCTTTTTCATTGTGACGTCATAATAGAGCGACACAAAAATACAATGCTCCGTGACGTATTTCATGTAACAAAATTCAACAAAATAAGACGTAAACAACAAACAGCATGCATGGATTGCATTAGAATGGGAATAACTAAACTTTTAATTTGGTATTTGCGACCGTTAATGCTGATTTAACGGTCGCAAACATCCGTTTTACCGGCTCCGCTTACGCGTCGCCGGTAAAACTCAGTTTGCGACCGTTAAATCAGCATTAACGGTCGCAAATATCAAATTAGAAGATAGTTATTCCCTAATTCTATGTGGTTGGCTTGCTTAGTGTCGTTCATGGACTGATTAATGGTAATGGTCTTCACAGGAAATAAAGGATATAATATTAAGTGAATGTATATATATTGAGATAACAAAGAGTAATAAATTTCAAAGGTCTTCTATAACAACATAAATCGGGAGAGGAGCAAACACAGACCTCCAAACAGTATCAATAAACACAGACCTCTAAACAGTATCAATAAACACAGACCTCTAAACAGTATCAATAAACACAGACCTCCAAACAGTATCAATAAACACAGACCTCTAAACAGTATCAATAAACACAGACCTCTAAACAGTATCAATAAACACAGACCTCTAAACAGTATCAATAAACACAGACCTCTAAACAGTATCAATAAACACAGATCTCTAAACAGTATCAATAAACACAGACCTCTAAACAGTATCAATAAACACAGACCTCTAAACAGTATCAATAAACACAGACCTCTAAACAGTATCAATAAACACAGATCTCTAAACAGTATCAATAAACACAGACCTCTAAACAGTATCAATAAACACAGGCCTCCAAACAGTATCAATAAACGCAGACCTCTCAACAGTATCAATAAACACAGACCTCCAAACAATATCAATAAACACAGACCTCTAAACAGTATCAATAAACACAGACCTCTAAACAGTATCAATAAACACAGACCTCTAAACAGTATCAATAAACACAGACCTCTAGACAGTATCAATAAACACAGACCTCTAAACAGTATCAATAAACGCAGACCTCTAAACAGTATCAATAAACACAGACCTCTAAACAGTATCAATAAACACAGACCTCTAAACAGTATCAATAAACACAGACCTCTAAACAGTATCAATAAACACAGACCTCTAAACAGTATCAATAAACACAGACCTCTAAACAGTATCAATAAACACAGACCTCTAAAGAGTATCAATAAACACAGACCTCTAAACAGTATCAATAAACACAGACCTCTAAACAGTATCAATAAACACAGACCTCTAAACAGTATCAATAAACACAGACCTCTAGAAACAGTATCAATAAACACAGACCTCTAAACAGTATCAATAAACACAGACCTCCAAACAGTATCAATAAACACAGACCTCTAAACAGTATCAATACACACAGACCTCTAAACAGTATCAATAAACACAGACCTCCAAACAGTATCAATAAACACAGACCTCTAAACAGTATTAATAAACACAGACCTCTAAACAGTATCAATTAACACAGACCTATAGACAGTATCAATAAACACAGACCTCTAAACAGTATCAATAAACACAGACCTCTCAACAGTATCAATAAACACAGACCTCTAAACAGTATCAATAAACACAGACCTCTAAACAGTATCAATAAACACAGACCTCTCAACAGTATCAATAAACGCAGACCTCTAAACAGTATCAATAAACACAGACCTCTCAACAGTATTAATAAACGCAGACCTCTAAACAGTATCAATAAACACAGACCTCTAAACAGTATCAATAAACACAGACCTCCAAACAGTATCAATAAACACAGACCTCTAAACAGTATCAATAAACACAGACCTCCAAACAGTATCAATAAACACAGACCTCTAAACAGTATCAATAAACACAGACCTCTAAACAGTATCAATAAACACAGACCTCTAAACAGTATCAATAAACACAGACCTCTAAACAGTATCAATAAACACAGACCTCTAAACAGTATCAATAAACACAGACCTCTAAACAGTATCAATAAACACAGACCTCTAAACAGTATCAATAAACACAGACCTCCAAACAGTATCAATAAACACAGACCTCTAAACAGTATCAATAAACGCAGACCTCCAAACAGTATCAATAAACACAGACCTCTAAACAGTATCAATAAACACAGACCTCCAAACAGTATCAATAAACACAGACCTCTAAACAGTATCAATAAACAGAGACCTCTAAACAGTATCAATAAACACAGACCTCTAGACAGTATCAATAAACACAGACCTCTAAACAGTATCAATAAACACAGACCTCTAAACAGTATCAATAAACACAGACCTCTAAACAGTATCAATAAACACAGACCTCTAAACAGTATCAATAAACACAGACCTCTAGACAGTATCAATAAACGCAGACCTCTAAACAGTATCAATAAACACAGACCTCTAAACAGTATCAATAAACACAGACCTCTAAACAGTATCAATAAACACAGACCTCTAAACAGTATCAATAAACACAGACCTCTAAACAGTATCAATAAACACAGACCTCTAAACAGTATCAATAAACACAGACCTCTAAACAGTATCAATAAACACAGACCTCTAAACAGTATCAATAAACACAGACCTCTAAACAGTATCAATAAACACAGACCTCTAAACAGTATCAATAAACACAGACCTCTAAACAGTATCAATAAACACAGACCTCTAAACAGTATCAATAAACACAGACCTCTAAACAGTATCAATAAACACAGACCTCTAAACAGTATCAATAAACACAGACCTCTAAACAGTATCAATAAACACAGACCTCTAAACAGTATCAATAAACACAGACCTCCAAACAGTATCAATAAACACAGACCTCTAAACAGTATCAATAAACACAGACCTCCAAACAGTATCAATAAACACAGACCTCTCAACAGTATTAATAAACACAGACCTCTAAACAGTATCAATAAACACAGACCTCTCAACAGTATCAATAAACACAGATCTCTAAACAGTATCAATAAACACAGACCTCTAAACAGTATCAATAAACACAGACCTCTAAACAGTATCAATAAACACAGACCTCTAAACAGTATCAATAAACGCAGACCTCTAAACAGTATCAATAAACACAGACCTCTAAACAGTATCAATTAACGCAGACCTCTAAACAGTATCAATAAACACAGACCTCTAAACAGTATCAGAGATTATCATCTTATCAATTAAATTGTACGTAATACATAAGATGTTGTTCAACCTATCTCGTCAAAAGTCCGAACTGTTTCTTACTTTTGTCAATCTCCTCAATCAGTAAAATGCTAACGGTAAGGAGATCCTGGAATGTTTAATATCATTTGTTTCTATAAGAAGCAATGGTTCAATGAAAATAATGCCTCTTTTAAAAATTTAGAAAAAAACAGTGTCACGTGTTTCCCTTATTATGTAAACCAATAAAATGCTGATCGCAGAGAAAAATTTATGAAATGTATAATAGTGATTTATTATCAAAACTTAATGTTTAAAAGAGAAAATATTTTATTTTGAAAATTTGAAACACTCAGGTTACCAGTCTCTTTTACGTTTTGTCTTGTCCTTTTTCCATACACATTTTCTTCCTTGTAATAAATGATGTTTATTTAAGATATGATTTTTTAACAAAATCTCAAGTGTTCGTGTCTTTGCCGAGACAGATCTAGATTTTTTTTTAAATTAAAGATACTTAAGTGTAGCAAAGCTTCCGTCCTCATTTAGAGTAAAATAATTTTAGAGACAAATAAAAATACAAAAGTTAAAATTTATGTATAAATCGAATAGCTTCTTAGGGAAAACAAAAGAGAAATGTATTTTTCCTCAAAATTCAATCCTTTATATTTGAATCCAACTTGATGCTGTTCTGAAACAAAATACAAACTCTTGTACAATATCAATGGACATTTTCGTCGAATCAGCAATTGATATGACACAACCCAGCTGGCTTAATACATATCTCATCACTTTGTCTCAATATACAGCTCAACAAACTTTTTAAACTCACATGGTTTTTCGCACAAATTAAGGTCACATTGTCATATTGCAAAATTGTGTAACGTGACAACAAAATATAATTTAAAAATCATTTATAACTTAATTTTGATCATATTCCATTACTTCAAACATAATTCACACATAATAATTGGTAGGGTTTTATATGCTCTTGGATGATATATCATGGGATTTTCCAAATGGTTGTTTCATGGTTTCTCTTCAAATGCAACCGTCTTTGTATGCATTCATTTTAAAGCATACTTTTGCCTTGCCTTCATACAGAAACAGTGCAGTTCATGTAATTTCTGTATTTTCTGTACATTAATATGACACTAAGGCGCAAGATGATAGAAGTATTTCTTTTCTGTTCGATTGCTTTCAATGTTCAAAAGATGACATTTTTTTAGGTTATCTTCCTGAAATCTAGCATCATGAAAGTTACCTACCAACGCATAATTTTAAAGTTTCAGACCATAAATGTAAAAAGAAATTCTTTTCAATAATTACAATTTACTATGTTGAAAGATAAACAATACTTTATTATCCTATCCTTTCGCATGATTTCTTTATTCGGTTTTGTCATTTTTCGGCGCTGCAATTCGACAAAAACATGACAAGTATTGAAAATGTGCAAAGTACTTAGAAAAATACTCATCTGTAAGAAGTCAATTTGAAAAATTTCAACCGAATAGTATTAAAGAAAGTTCGATTAATGAATTTGTAAAAACCTATGATAGAATCATAAACATTTAACATCATACGATTTATAAACAAATTCCCTATTAGAACATTGACTTTTAAAACTTTATAAAATGATTTTAGACAATATGCACCTTAAACATGAAATATTCCATAATATAAGGCCTATACCTCGTACTGAATCTCGAAAATTTTAAGTTTTATTGCAAGAAAAATGTGACTTTCATTTGTGCGAAAAACCATGTGAGTTTAAAAACTTTGTTGAGCTGTATATATATATATATATATATATATATATATATATATATATATATATATATATATATATATATATATATATATATATATATATATATTATAACAGTAACTTGATCCGATGAGCCGTATCACGTCGAGTTGACAGGCGCGGATCATCAGATCTAACGAGACGCGAAGTTTGTTCTGATGATCCGCGCCTGTCAACGAGACGTGATACGGCTCTTCGGATCAAGTTACTGTTATAATAAATTTATCATATACCTCCTTATAACTAGCTAAATATAGCAGAATAAAACTTTAAAGATCAATTGTATATTATTTATTAATAGACAAAGCATAATAACAAGGGACTTTTTTACGCGCAAGAAAAATAACATGTTTTTTGCGTACTATACGTCATCAGTTTCAGAGAGTGGTAACATGAATTCAGAAAACCACAGTGTGGTGATCCGGAAAATCGGATCAAACTCTGTAAAATTGCCAGTAACAAAAACAAGGAAATTGATGGGTATATAATAAATTCTATTAGCAGAACTGAACGAGGTTTTTATGATATTTTTTTATTATCATTTGAATGCAGTGATTTTTTTCTATTATTATTTTTTAAATCACTCAAGTACAGATTATAATAGAGCTTCGCTACCCCCTTCTCTCTAAAAACGGAAATTGTGCCGCGAACAAATTATTATAAGAAAAAGTGAATTAACAAGAAGAACCACATATGACTCCTACCACACGTCCATTTACAGAAATAAACATAATTTCATATCTGTATATTTTCGGAAAACTTATTTGGCAACAAAAGACATATATAAGTTTATAATTTTTGTTTAATTTGAATAAATCCATATACCAAGTCGCAATTGATATTTAATCAAACAAGTGTAAAATGCAGGCAGGAATCAAGAATTATCGTAATAGTTCTTTAATTTTGATATTATATTTGGTTACTAGGGATTTATTTGGTTACTGGGGGTTTATTTAGTAGCTGAAAGTTCAATTTGTTACTCTATACATTATATTTGTACATAAAATACACAAAAATATGTGATATAATTACTTGTTATTTTGATGCTCACCGTGGTAACATGCAGACTGTTAAGAAATATTACTATACTTTATACATATTTTTTTTATTTCTCCATGACTGTAATACTGTTGCTAAGGATTTTTTGAAATGCCTGCGGGATGGAATTTTGAATTTTAGGGCTAAGAGAAGGCTAAAAAATATGGATCATCTACATAATTTTACAAATAATGTTTTTGAAATTGACTTTAAATTCTATTCTTGGTTGTTATGTTTGCTGTGTTGCTTGGCTATCAAATTACAGGGATAACACAAAAAAATATTGTTTTCTGTTATGCTTGGGTATACCATTGGATTAGTATTATATTAGTTTCTTTGAAGAGGGGGCCTGGATTGGCTCTTGTCCTATCTTGTTCTTTGAAATTTTAAATCAGATTAAAATTTTTAATGAAGAGTGAAAAAAGAGTGAAGATTTATTTACTTTGATCTAAATGACATTACTGACCCAGCTGAAATTTAAAAAAAAACACCCTCCTATTTCCAACAAATATTTTAGCAAAAATGAATATCATTTGGCATAATACATAAAAAAAATAGATTAAATATTTTTTTAACTCCAATAGACCATTTCTATTATATCAATATAGTTATACGAAAGCAAGGTTTCCACTGTATAACACAATTACATAATCTAAAAAATAGAAACAACTACAACAAAACAAAATAAATGTATAACATTTTGAATTTAAAGTCAAATTCTATGATAACAATTCTTTGTAAAAATATGAATTAATTACTGTTAAATCTAAATTAAATATAGTAAGCAACAGCTTTGTATATCATATTGTACAAAAGATTTACCAGTAGCATGTATTTAAGATGGGTGATAAAGAACAGGGAAACATTTCCTCATTGGGCAATGGAAAGTGAAACGTCAGTGCTGTCGATTTGATATTACATTTGAGTTCAATCGACTTTTATTTATATCCTGTACTGTCGAAATAATAGTTTCTTTTCGTACTGTCTATTTGATATTTACTTTTTATGAGCAGTCAGCTTTACCTTTACTTTTGTGTGCTGTTGATGTGAACTTTATTTTTGTGTGCCGTCGATTGGAAATCTACTTTTATGTGTAATTGACTTGATACATTTTACTTTTTGTGCCGTCGACTTGATATTTACTTTTTGTGAGCAGTCGACCTCTCAACACTTTCATGTGCCTTCGATCTCATTTTCACTGTTTAAAGCAGTCCGTTTGATATTTTATTTTGGTTGCAATCCGTTTGATATTTACTTTTGTGTATATCCGATCTGGTATTTGCTGTTGTATACCGCTGATTTGACATAACTTTATGTGACGTTGGTTTACCTTTCTGCCGTTGCTTTCAACTCAGTTTTTATCGATTTAGTATTTTTTGTGTGCTGTGGTTTTGAGATGGCCTTCTCGTGATGTCAGATTGGTGTCTGATCTCTATGTATCCACGTCAGCTTGATATCTAACATTTCCAAAAGAGGGGGGGGAGACAAAATAAAGCTGTTACAGGTAAGATACTTTTTGTTCTCTAATTTTCTTAACAACAAGAGTGATATCTATAGTAAAAGTGAAAGTGTATGACCTCTCTCTCTCTCTCTCTCTCTCTTACACATACTTCTCACATTAATGATGTATGACAACTACTTTAGATCCTTTCCCTGCAGCACACATCTTCTATTCTATGTAACAATCCTGTTTATTCTGTTTCCTTCCTGTCGTGAGAAAAACAATGGTGGATCATACAGTGGTGTAGTTCCAGCTGAGGGAGGATTCAGGATAGATTTTAACTATTATTTAACAAGCTAACAAAGGCTTCATGAACATTAAGTATGACTCTTTCCTAACCTCTTTTTCTGTAACATATAAGGCATAAAAAAGAATTTTGTTTTGTTGAATGTCAGCATCTTTAAACGAAAATGCTACAAAAAATTACGAATGGAGATTTTTTTTTTGCTTTTTTTTTGCTTCCATTGATAGTTACCGTAAACTTATTACCTTTGGCTCTATAATTTTTTAAGCGTTTTTGGCGGAAAGAAACTTCCACGAATTCAGTTACAACGGTAATTATCTTAAACATATATACATTAATAAGAACATTAAGAGCTGCGCTAAATCAAATCTTCGCTATCTTGTTAAAAAAATTAAGTACCGCCGACTATTTTACACGCTAAATAAAACACATTTACAATATATGTAGTTAATTTAGGTAATAACTATCTTCTAATTTGGTATTTGCGACCGTTAATGCTGATTTAACGGTCGAAAACTGAGTTTTACCGGCGACGCGTAAGCGGAGCCGGTAAAACGGATGTTTGCGACCGTTAAATCAGCATTAACGGTCACAAATATCAAATTAGAAGTTTAGTTATTCCCATTCTACTGCAATCCATGCATTTTGTTTGTAATAATAATAATAATACTTTATTTAAAGAGGGTAACCCGATTAGTACAATGCACTAGTCTTCCTCGGGGCCCTTTAAACACATTCACAATAATACAATTATAAGAACATTGTACAATATTATAATAAATAATACAACATGACATGAAAATACAAGGACATATACAGATCGATTCAAGAACATGGAATTTTATAACTTTTAGTTGCGACATGTTATAATGATTTTTTTTCGACATTTTTACGAAAAGTTTGTACAGTTGGTCAAAAACGGATATGCAAGGGTAATTTGTTCCATAATTGAACACAGGAATAATGAAAAGAATTCTTAAATTGATTTGTTCGATATTTCGGTAGATGAAGGTCATAGTTTGTTTCAGATCTAAGAACATAACTATTAGAAGTAATAAATTCAAAGGAATCTCTTAAATAAGTTGGTGCCATACCATGAAGTGTTTTGTACAGTAATATATATTTATGAAAATCAATTAACTCATATATGGTCAGCCATCCAAGTTTTTCAAATAATGGTAGTGAAGGGGCATCATAGGCCACATCTAAAATAATCCGGGCTGCCCTTTTTTGCAATTTAAAAACTCTATCTATGCTAACATCTGGCGCATTACCCCAAATAGTAAGACAATAATTCAAAGAAGCCAGAATGTATGCATTATAAAATAGTTTTCTCGTGTGTAAGGGAAGAATTTTTTAATTTTGCGTAAAGTATACAATTGTTGTTTACGTCTTATTTTGTTGGATTTTGTTACATGAAATACGTCACGGAGCATTGTATCTTGAGTCGCGCTATTATGACGTCACAATGAAAAAGCTTTCACGCTCGTTAATGCTCGTTTTACTGCTTCAAACACCAGTGTATTAGCCAATCAAAAAGTGTTTTACAAAACAATTGCATTTAAGGATTGAAGCTAATTTCAGCTTATGTTATTCGATATAACATAACTTGGGGCAGTTTACGCTTTATAAACCGCGAAGCGGTTTATAAAAAAGCGTAAACTGCCCCAAGTTTTGTTATTTCGTATAACATAAGTTAAAATTAGCTTCATTCCTTATAATTTAATTTCAATATAGACAATAAGACAATTTTTCCTCCAGAATAAGGCTTCAAATTGAGCAATATTTTAAAAGTAACGTCAAGCGGAGTGATACGTTTTTGACGCAACTCATTGTGACGTAGGCAAGTTATGTTATCCAAAATATTATATGTTCCTCTGAATGATTCAGCCAATGAAATAGCTTGATACAAGTGAAATTAAATTATCAGAATATATAAATACAAGTATTGATCACAGCAACATTCCTCCCCAATATTTTGTTATTAGACCTTCAAACAAAAGCTAAAAATGTATAGTATAACAGCAAATAGAGATTGCACAAAACATTGAATCATTATATTTGAAGTTTTAAACAAAATACTTTTAGACGACAAGAAAGAGCCACTTATATTCAAAAGGAATTTATAACAGAACTTATACTGATTTTCTTGCCGTGTAGAACAAAGCTGAATACTTCTGATGTCATTTTGTACTCATGTAGAAGTCATACTGATATTTTTCAAAATATATGATTCCCTTTCAAATAGAAGTATTGTATTGCTGTTATACTATGAAGTAACATTGATATTTTGCTGGTGAACAACAAACTAAAAAGAAAAACACAGAAAGAGCCCATAATTGTCTAGTTTACTATGATTAATTGTAGTGCCATTTTTGTGAAGGGGGCGTTTGCACTATAAAACTCTTGCAGTTTTGTACTGCCGTAAGCAAGCAAGTGGCAACAGAGGGAGGGGCTGTTCCCAAATAAACAAAAGTTTTATCTATTGAAGATATTCAGAAGATGCCAGTTGCCCCCTCCCCCCCACATTCCGTTGTAGTATTGTCAAATAAAGGTTATGTAGTAGTGTTTAAATAAAATTAGGTATCGAAGGAAGTTGGAATCTATCCCTCCACCCCATGATTTGGAGATTTCTTTTTTGCTTGTTAAAGTTTTTCAGGTAAGTCGACTTTTTAGTCTCCACCACCCCCTTTAAAAACGATCCTGCTTGCTTGGTTAGTGCCATGTATTTCATTTAAACATTAAAATGATCTTTGGTTGTTTGTACGGGAATGCATGTCGAAGCTGTTGCAGGAAAAATACAAAACCCGTGTATTCATTTCTTTACTAACAAACAACAAAAGACATTTTATTGTTTACTTTTACATGTGTATGAATAAAAAGTATTCAAATAAAATCAAATATGTTACATACTGTATTCCATACATGAGACCTATGTTATTGTATGCATAGTTGATGTAACAACCATTGTTCAAGAATTATATGCGGTTTTGCTTGCTTAGTGTCGTTCATGGACTGATTAACAGTTACAGTTGTAAGAAATAAAGGATATAATATTTAGTGACTGTAGATATATTAAGATAACAATCAGTAATCAATTTCAACGGTCTTTTAAAACAAAACAAACCAGGAGCGGATCAAACGCAGACCTCTAAACAAGGTCAGAGGTCATCATCTTATCAATCAAATTGTACGTAATACATAAGATGTTGTTCAACCAATCTTACACTGTCAAACTGTTTCTTACTAATTTTTCAATCTCCTTAATCAATAAAATGCGAAAGAGATCCTGGAGGTGTATGATATCATTTATTTCGATAGGAAGCAGTGTTTCAATGAAAATAAATTTGTTAATATAGATATACCAGTGACTCTTGTTCCTTTTATTATGTAAACTAATAAAATACTGATGGGAGGGGCAATTTTATGAAATGTAAAGATTATCAAAAATCAATATTTAAAAAAGAAAAAAATTATTTTGAGAATTTAGACACACTTGGTTAATCAATCTCTCTACGTTTGTCAGGTCCTTATTTCATATACATTTTCTTCCTTGTAAGAAATGATGTTTATATAAGATATCATTTTTAACAAAATCTCAAGTGTTCGTGTCTTGCTGTGACAGATCTAGATTTTTTAAAATAAAGATAATTAAGTGAAGCAAAGCTTCCGTCCTCAATTAGAGTAACTCAATTTTTTTAAGACCGACCGACCGACACTTTTAGTTAGATAATGTCAAACATTATGACGTACGGCGATAATGTGGAGCATCTGATTCAGATTATCAAACACTACTGTACTGAGCGGTATTTGACTCCTGTCAATATGGAGAGAGATTTCACGATGGAACTTCACAATTATTTGTCTCCGAAACAGATTTTACCTAGTAAAAGAGGTTCGAGGAAAGCATGACCGGTTATTCGATGGAAAAGCGTTAGGTAGGCCGACAAAAATATCGGTAATCTAATAATTCAGAAGCAGGACGTCATACGTGACCCTCGCCCTTTAACTAACCCTTTAACTAAACGAGCAGTTAGGGTTACAAAATTGTCTAATAAAAGAATTTTCCCTGTGATCTTTTAATTTTCATTTTCAAAAAAATTAACACAGTGTCGAATTTTTACTTCAAACAAATTTTAGAAGCACTATTCCACTATTTGACGTCGTCGATGTTGCGTTGATTTTTTTTTAGGTTCAGTTACATGAGAAAAAAAAATTATTTAAAGAGATATTTCATTGAATTTTTTGCATTATTTAAAAAAAATTTGATTATGGTGAATGCCAATTTAAACTTTATAATATTAGTAAAACAAAAGACTTTCGTCGATCTTACAAATGATCATGATTAGGCACACCCAGCTAGCTTAACACATATTGCATTACTTTGATTAAATGTATTCTTTAAGTGATTTATTATAAGTAAGTCAAGCATTAACTTTAAAGAAAAATGAAATCTAATTATAGGTATTCATTAGAATTTTTTTTATAATAATTTGAATGCAATGATTTTTTTTCAACTTTTCTTAAATCACCTAAGTACAGAAAATAACAGCCTCGCTACCCCCCCCCCCTTCCCTCTGTAAACGGAAATCGCTAATTATAATGGAAAAGAGTGAATTAACAACTACTTTTTCCTTGTTTTAATGAATAAAAACGGTATCATAATGCATAAAAATTTGTTCTTTGTAATAAATAAATCCATTGATACTGCATACAACACATTCACTTTTTATTAGTAGATAGTGTTGATAATCTGCAATAAATTTTAATTTTTTTAGAAACATTCCAATATTGAATTTTATTTTCGTGAAGCACAATACCATTATATTTAATTACAGTATGAGGGATGAAAAGCTACCTTTTTTCTTTTAGGAATGATATTTATGTCAACCATGAGTTTTTAATACACATAGTTTGTTTGTTTGTTGTTTAACGTCCTTCTCGAGAAAGACAAGCAAATTATTAGTTTAAATTTAGAGACACATTGAGTATTGTTACTCAATGAAGAAAACCACATCACGAAAACATAATTTCTTCCTTGTCAGAAACAGCCTAGGGGATCTAGGTTAGAAAAGGTCCTCAGTACCCCTTGCTTGTCGTAAAAGGCGACTAAATGGGGCGGTACTTCGGATGTTACCGTATAAACCGAGGCCCCGTGTCACAGCAGGTGTGGCACGATAAAGATCCCTCCCTGCTCAAAGGCCGTAAGTGCCGAGCATAGGCTTAAATTTGCAGTCCTTCACCGGTAATGATGACGTCTCCATATTAGTGAAAAATTCTGGACAGGGACGTTAAACAGTATACAATCAATCCTTGTCAGAAACAGCGGACATTTAAGTTTTGAGATTTCAACGGAAGTCTGTTATCTTTTGTATCTTGCTGTGAGTTTCTGTCTATGTATCGATACTTAAGTTATTTCCGTCCCTTTTTAAGGACCTTGTTTAGAGTGAACACTCAAGAGTTATGTGTTTACGCAGGTACATGTAGAATGACCTGTATTCAAATACAAGCTTTCCAGAAAGCCTTAAATATCATCTCTTTGGCTTCATTAATATCACAGAAAAAAACAGTGGAATGTAACTTTTGTCTCAACTATTACAGAAGATTTCTCTATTCTTTAAGGGAAGGGAGTGGCAGCTAGGAAAGGAATTACATGAACAACTTTCTAAACACTTTTTGTTTAAGAAAGAGGGCGTATTTTTAAACTCCAAAATTAAATTAAAGTTATTTCTTGAATAAATATTGAAATGTAAAAATGTAAACCATGCCGCTGTGTCAATTTGAAATTAATAAGGATATGTCCTCTATGATGACACGTGCTTTTGATTATTAATCTATGTGAAAATATGTTTTAATTTATTATTACAAATAATTCTGTTCAATGTATTTAAAATTGTTAGTGTACCACTAAGCAGTATTTGTAAATGTAAACATTTTTTACAAGAAGTTGAGACGTTGTACACGGTGTTGGTACTATAATATCTTACTCTTTATGTCGCAAAGAAATTGGCGGTTGCACGATGTCATATTAGCTTGAAATTTAAAATAAAATTATTCATGTTATCCAAAGTAATAAATAATTCTTAAAATTCTCTTTTAAATAGATTAAAAATATTATATATTTGAAGAGGCGCTATCCATTATTGGTCATTTACGGCGAAATTCCCGTGTCCGACTTTGCATCAATTCGCGCAACCACAAGGTATAAAAAATACAAACAATTCTCTAAATTAAATGAAATTTAGGAAATACTTAAGCATTGAATTCATATTTTTGGCTGTCTTCGGTCTATAACACACCTGACCGTGCCGACATGCGCGGTATGATAAATTTGTCGGCACGGCCAGGTGTGTTATAGGACCGAAAACAGCCAAAAATATGAATTCAATGCTTATATTTACATTCTCTAAATTTCCTTCTTCATAATTGCTTATTTCGTTAACATTTAATGTGAATTTAGCGCCCTTCAAAACTAACGTGGTTAATAGACGTAAGAGCCGTTTGTGACGTCAGATGACGTTAAGGTCAAGATCTAGTAAATAACTTTAGAGTAATTTTTGGTGCTAGATCTATTATGACGTCATAATCAATTTCAACTTTCTTTTTCCCATACTTTATGGCTTTAGCAGAATTATGTAGAAAATATGGTATTTTCATGTCATTCAATTTGAAATCATATGAAAAGTAAACCGGATACCTATATTAGATTTGATATTGATTTGAAGAAGAGACCATGAACATACTAATTACCGTTTTATGAAAGACTGTAGGTACTCTTGATACATTTCCTTTGCCGAATATGAAAAAAAACTCCCATATTCTTGACTGGTTTTCTTAATTTTGCATTGAAAATGACAGTTTAACACACAGTTTTTCATCTTGTTTATCTACAAATTATGCCCCGAAACACTTTATTTGACCAAGCTAAATTTGTAAAGCATTATTAAAGGAATTTATTTCTCAAGTTTGATAAATCTGTAGGCACCTTTCATTTACTAGATCTTGACCTTAATTGACGCTGCAAAGTTAAATTACGCAAACAAACATTGCGATGAAAAACGTGACAAATTAATTCTGAACGCACATTACGTTAATTTCTACGTTAATTTTTCAGGGTTGTAGTTTTTCATTAAATTGAAATAAAACATTTTACATTTTGGTGTTTCCAGAGTATTGAAAATGCATATAGTTCCTACTGTGTATTCTAACGCGCGGTGACAAGGTTTCGCGTGTGTTATAGAAATTTGAACATCGTGGATTTCTAATGGATTTGATAAGGAAAATTATACTGAATGTAAATATAATAAAATATTTGCATTCTTCAAGGTATTGTCGAGTTTTTAAAAATCATTTTATCAATTTCATATATTTGGATTGGATGTACAGTGTGTAAATAAAATGTCTAACAGAAAAAAAACATCGTTTCCTTACATTTACATTAGCCAAAATGGGGAAGTGTACCAGACATTAATTCCAGGCAAATATGACTTTTTATGAATAATCTTTTAGTATACTAGTATATATTTCTAAGATAGATTGAGTTGATACATTTTATATTACTTTTCCAACGTAAAAATTAGGAAGACTTTCTTAAGTGTAGTCATTTTGTTATGCACGCACGGGTCACTGTATTAATACATATGTCTCAGTTACATATCAAAAATGTATAAATTAATGTAAGATATACATTCTGTATAGCAATCATTACTGTGACTTGCAACACCATTAAGGCTGCATGAACTAATTTATAATCTTTACAGTAATGGTCTACATCAGAATCAGAATCAGAAAATCAGAAAGTCCCTTCACAAGGGGAGATAATTGAAAAAAGACAAAACAGGATGGGGTCATTAAAAAATCTTCTCAAAAACCACTGGGCCAACTTATGTGGAAGCGTCCTGGGGTACGATAGATTCTAAATTGTTAAACTTATGACCCACAGGGGTAGGGAGGGGCCACAATAGCAATCCAAGTTTAATATTGAAATATATATGAAAACTCTTCTTCTCAATAACCCGTGGGCCAGGAAGGCTGAAATGTAGGTCGAAGCACCCTGGGATAGTGTGGATTCTAAATGTTCAAATCATGACCCCCAGAGGAAGGGGTAAGGGGCCACAAAATATATAAAAAGAGGGGAAATTTGTTAAAGAATTACATAACCAACGTTACTCGGGTGAGCGATGTGGCCCATGGGCCTCCTGTTTTTATATGGATACGATACATATGAGTAAAATATGTTATTTTTAATGCAATTGTTAACCTTACAGCTAGTCTTCAAATCTCAGAAACAAAAATAACTGATTTTGCAAAATGCCAAACAAATTTAGATCTCAATGTTCATTTGTTGGTTTCTGAAGCAATTCCTTCGGACACAAAAGGGCAATCAATAGCGGGTTTTCTCTGAATTTGAATCGGATTTTATCTGAAAGACGCTTTCTAAAAATGAGGCATTCGAATGTTGCATTGCACAAAAACGAAAATGGGTGACTGGAAGCAGATGTTCCTCAGACTACAATTTCAAGAGGTTTTAATATTACTCACATCACCATATTTAACCTATAATACATAAATCATAAACAGAATTCACAAAAAATATTGGTAACCAAAGTGAAATCAGCGGCAAAGGATCACGTCAGATAATTACGTAATTTTCCAGCTGCAGGACGTTAATAAAGCTGGTTTTGTAATGATATGGAACACGATATTACATTTAAGTAATATGAAGGATATGGAGATAACAAAAAGTATTCAATAAATTCATAGAACAATACAAATAAGGAGCAGAGCAAACATTGACCTTCTTAACATCAGAGGTGAGATCAAGTGTCATGTAGGAGTGAGCATCCCCTGCTGACCGGTCACACTCGCCGTGTGCTCCTTGTCATGATCGATTCAGTGTATA
>NW_026928288.1:0-32483 GCF_032062105.1 Saccostrea cuccullata | reverse complement strand
AAGTCACATTATCCAGGAAGGGGGATACATAGAAACCGATGCGTTTTTAGCTCACCTGAGCCCAAGTGAGCTTTTCTGATCACATTTTGTCCGTCGTCCGTCCGTCTGTAAACTTTTCACATTTTCGACCTCTTCTCAAGAACCACATAAGCCAATTTTAACCAAACTTGATACAAAGTATCCTTGGGTTAAGGGGAATTTAAATTGTAAAAATTAAGGTCCTCTCACAAAGGAAGATAATCAAGAAAAGACAAAAATAGGGTGGGGTCATCAAAAATTTTTCTTCTCAAGAACCACTGGGCAAGAAAAGCTGAAACTTATGTGGGAGTATCCTGGGGGTAGTGAGGATTCTAAATTGTTCACATCATGATCCCCGGGGGTTGGGTGGGACCACAATAGGAAATCAAAGTTTTACATAGAAATATATAGGAAAAATCTCTTGAAATCTTCTTCTCAAGAACTACTTGGCCATAATAGCTGAAATTTATGTGGAAGAAGCCCGTTTTACAAAAGAACTTACGGCTAAGACCAAAAACTTAAGATTGTTGTAATATTTTGCAAAATCAATATTTCTCTTTGAAAATTTTTGTGTAAAAATATCATACCACATTCCTTTTACAAAGTTTTAAAAGTCCTTTTATAAAACGGGCCCCTGGGGTGGTGTAGATTTTAAATCATCCAAATTATGACCTGTGGGTTACGATGGGGTCACAATAGGTCACAAGGGAAAAATCTGGTGAAGAATAGTATGGTTAAAGCTTCTCAGGTGAGCGATGTGGCCCATGGACCTCTTGTTTAATAAAAAAAATGGCGTGGTTGCCGGCCGGACACCTATAGTAATCGGATGATGCCTGAGGCCATTTGGCGAATCGGTGGGGGTCATCGGTAGAAAATAAGTTGTAGTTAAAAATCAGCGATGTCTCCACCGATGCCCCACATCGCTCCTCATCGGCAACTCATCATTAACACATCTTTCAAGGATTGGCCGATGTATGACCGAGCATCGTCAAGTGTCCGTTGAATTTGAGGTCATCGGGGGTTGAGTGGTGGCAACAATCATGGGTCGATGTTCGACCAAACATTGGCTCATAGTTGATGGACGTACGAACGATGTTCACCAATGTACGAGCGATGCAATATACATGGGCCGATTACCCTAAAACATCGTTTTATGATTAGCAATGCATCACTGGGCCTTTGTAAGTCCGGCCGGCAACCAAGTCATTTTTATCAAAAAACGAATTGGTTGCCCATTATACCCCATCGCTGGATAATGTGACTGATACTTTAAGGACACTAGGCCGATGTGGACCGATGTTATGGTATCGCTTACACCACGAATTACCACCGATTACCACGCGTCTACGGCCACCGGCCGGGAAATATGACCAAGGCATAAGTATCAGTCGTTGTTGCCGGCCGGACACCTATAGTAATCGGACGGTGACTGGGGCTATTTCTCGAATCGGTGGGGGGTCATCGGTAGAAAATAAGCTGTAGTTAAAAATCTGCGATGTCTCCACCGATGACCCACATCGCTCCTCATCGGCAACCCATCATTAACACATCTTTCAAGGATTGGCCGATGTATGGCCGAGCACCGTCAAGTGCCCGTTGAATCTGAGATCATCAGGGGGTGGAGTGGTGGGCAACAGAGATCGGCCGATCATCGGTCGATGTCCGACCAAACATTGGCTCATAGTCGACCGATGTACGAACGATGTTCACCAATGTATGAGGGATGTTATACACATCGGCCAATTACCCTGGAACATCGTTTTATGATTACCAATGCATCGGTGGGCCTTTGTTTGTCCGTCCGGCAACCACGCAATTTTTATCAAATAACGCATAACGCAAAAAACGTATACCCCATCGCTGGATAATGTGACTGATACTTTAAGGACTACTAGGCCAATGTGGACCGATGTTAGGGCATCGCTCAAACCACGGATTACCACCGGTCCACGGTATCCGGCCGGGAAATGTGACTTATACATTACAGCTGGACATGCTCTCAACACTGACCAAATTACTGACAGGTTACTTAATTGTTCGAAAACTATTTTTTTTTTCAATTTCTTTAAGCATTTGACTTCAACGATACACATGCTTTACTGAAAGAGTGTTATACGTCCTTAAGTGACAGTTGCTTGCACCGTATATATCTTGTTATCATTCGGTTTCTGCACATTTTAAATGCTTCATGTATTGGGTGAAAGAGCCTCTAAATACGACAGGACACGACTTTCGCATACGTTTAATGATAAAAATGTGTTCCAGCGCTTCTTTTTTTACCCGACTGACGTCCATTGCAATTAGTAATATCTTTTGTGTTGCAAATCCCTAAAATCCATTCTATAAAAAAGAAATTCACTGGCAAATTTTAAAAAAAAATGATTCAATGTCATTAAAAGTAAAATAACAACGGGTAAGAATTTAAAACATTTTTTCAATCAGAAACAATTTAATTTTTTTGCTTGTTGTTATTAACAGTTGCTCAACTGATTTCTTCACTACATTACATATGCACTTTCACTTCTTCCGATGTCCTAGCGAAGACCAAAATTTCACTAACCCTTGGAGGTTACTTAAGTCCATTAAAATAATCACTCCCACAAAACTAAGCATCACAACGATTCCGCTCGCCCCGATCCCTTTCGAAGAAGGGCGCGGGTCGGGTGCACTGGTTAGTTTCCGATAGCTTGAGGATAGTTCTTTTTTATTAACTCTCAGAATGCTTTCAATCTTTTCTATCTTTTCTTGTAGTTCTTCTTTCGTTAAATTTAGCCCATTTTCTTCACACACACACGGACACAGAGGATGTGATTGAGACACATTATTATTATTACCACTCTGCATCACGTGGGTAGTGACGTCTGTGATGCTTTCAGCATAGTCGGTCACATTGACGTCGTTACCCAACTGTTTTGGGGTTGTCTGTTGTATCCACTGGTTGTATGTTGACTCTGTATCAAGTATTGGTGAAGTATGTTGTATCCAATGCTTGTCTGTTGACTCTGTATCAAGTGTTGATGAAGTTCCTGAACCTGTTAAATCTGTTTCCTCAGTTATGCTATTTACCACTGTTACAGCTATATTTTCGGATCCTGCATGAAGAATATGGAGATAACGAACAGTATTCAATATCAAAGTCCATAAAACAATTCAAAATGGGAGCAGATCAAACAAGGACCTCCAAAACATCAGGGGTGGGATCAGGTGCCATGGAGGAGTGAGCATCCCCTGCCGACTGGTTACACCTGTCGTGTGTTCCTTGTCATAAATGGGAAATTACGGAAAAATCCGTCGTCAATTCAGTGTGTAAATAATGGACTAACAATTGGTATGAAAAACGTCAGTCAGCATTTGACTCAATGATACAATTTACAGATAAAAGTAAATTGCATTTGCTGACAAAGTCATTGTATCGACCAAAGAACTTACGAAAAATGACTTTAAACGAGACTGCTGATATTCTTGTTTCATCAACTTGTTTGTAAATAATTTACCTCGTTTTAGAAATTGTTCATACGTAGAGCATGTTCTTGCGTATTGAATCAACTGAGAGCTATAAACTCCGTATGCAGGTGATGAAGGTATATAGCTGCACAAGTAGGGGAAGTTGACGATAGAAAAGTTAAAGTAATCACGTTAATATCATAAAGCTTGGTTGTACGATTACCATTAACGTCTTTTTAGGTCACCTGAGTAAACTCAGGTGACCTATTACTATCTGTTTTCGTCCGTCGTCGTGCGTCGTCCGTCGTGCGTTAACATTTGAACATTTTCAGCTTCTTCTCTGCAACCACTGAACCAATTCAACCAAATTTGGCACAAAGCATCTATGGGTGAAGGGGAACAAAAATTGTGAATTTCATGATCCCTGCCCCCCTGGGGCCTGAGGGTGGGGCCAAAACCACTAAAACTAATGCAATCTTTAAAAATCTTCTTCTTTACTCCTGGACATCAAGCAGTCAAACTGTTTGCATGATTATAATCAGCAATGAGTCCTCTACCAAAATTGTGAAATTCATGGCCCTGGGGTCAGGGGTTCTAGTGCTAGATTGGGGCTAAATAAGTAGGTAGTGAAATGCATTATTTCTTTGAAAATCTTCTTCTCTGCTCCTGGGTATTAGATAAACCAACTAAGTACATAGTTATGATGAGCAAGAGTGCCTCTACCAAAATTGTGAATTTTATGGCCCCAGGGTCAGGGGTTATTGTGTTAGGGCGGGGCTCTATTGATTATATAGTGAAAATACATGAATTCTTTGAAAATCTTCTTCTCTGCTCCTGGGTATTAAATAAACTACTAAGTATATAGTTATGATGAGCAAGAGTGTCTCTAACAAATTTGTGAATTGTATGGCCCAAGGGTCAGGGGTTCTTGTTTTAGGGTGGGGCTCTAATGATTATATAGTGAAATGCATGAATTCTTTGAACATCTTATCCTTTGCTCCTGGTTAATATACTAATGATCTAATTACATATTTAAGGCCAGGATTTATTTTATTTTCAGTTTTACAAACCCTCCACTCAAGGTTTTGAATTTTCAGAAAAAAATAAAACAATTTTTTTCTTTCCGATGTCAAATTTGAGTCGGGATCGAGATTTCAAATTTACGAACTCGCACTTCCGGTTTTAAGATGACACGGCGGGTAAATAAAGCTAGATCTGACAAGATAGCTTGGTTTAGTGTAAAATTCATTGATACGAGTGCCATTCAAAACGTTTCACCCGTTCAAAGGAGAAATAAAATGCTGACGACTTTGTTGCACAATGACATGCTGGTGAGATAATTATGTATTCGTTTCAAAAGTATCTGTCTGTAAATTATTTTCCTCCTCCAGGTTTTAAACTGCCCGTGGTAGCTATTGCATATTGCCAGCAACATTGTTTAGGTCTCTGTTATAGCTTACAGTCTAAGCATCATTCTTCAGAAAAGGGTTGCTTATGCATCAGATGTAATGAATAAAACTATGGGAGAAGTTAAGTCCATTTGAGGAAGAAATAAACAATAACCTAAAGAAATAAAAAAAAAATTCAACTATTAAAAGGCAAGAATATACAAATATATACAGGCATGTAGTATCATTTGTATCAGCCAGAAAAATTATTTTACACTTACTGTAGACGTACTTTTTTCCACGTGGTCATAATTCCGCGGAATCACAATTTCTGTTTAATCCGTGGGTAGAAAATTACGCGGTTTTCTTAAACTGTCACTATATGCCTTACATTAATATTAAGTACGCTTGGACAAATTTCCGCGGAAAATTTGTGACCGCGTAGATAGCGTAAAATAATACCACGCGGAAAAAAGTACTTCTACATGTACAGTATTTGAAAAAATGTTCACCCTACTCCCCAATACTCCCTGTCTGTTTTATGATAGGAATCATAATTTTAGGCATCAAGTAAATTTTAGAACAATGTCTACACATTCACCTAACACATATTAAAAAAAATGAAGATATATTGAAAGACTTTTAAAGAACTGATTTTTTAAAATATATTTTGACCAACATCACAAATTTATATAACCGGCCCAAACTGGCAGATGATGAAATAAGCAATTAAATGTTCTACTTTCCTATTTGTAAGCATTATGTGTCCAGTGGTAAGGAGCCTATTAGAATAGCATAAAAAAAGAATGTACAAATGTTAATAACTGATGTATCAAAAATTTTTTTTTATTTCCTTCTCCTTCGGGACTTTTTTATTCTCATGTTCATAACTACTGGTAAACCTAAACATAAAAAAATGCTGGCCTTATAATGAAGAAAGGGGCCTCTTTCAAAATAGATAATTTCAGGGCCGCTGGGTCAGGGGTACCAGGGGGGGGGTACTTTGACTAAAAATGAATTAATGCTTTGAAATCTGCCCTTTGATAAGCAATGGTGCCTCCTTCAAAATTTGTGAATTTCATGGCTTTTGGATTAAAACACGAACCAAATAAAATCGCTGGAAAGTTGTTACATGATACTCAGGTGACCTATAAGGCCCGTGGGCCTCTTGTTCAAGTAAAATAACCAAGTATGAAACAGATGTGTCCGACGCTGTCCATCAGTTTTACCTTCAGCCAGTTGGTTATTGTTAGTAAAGGTTCCTAATGTTGTTACCCCCTGTTCCGTAGTAGACATCTTTGCGTTGCCATCTGACTTTGTATGATTGACCCCAATAACAGCGAGATAATCAGCAGGAAAGAAGTATTGCCCTAAAACAAAAGTTTAATTATTTCATTTTCCAGAGATCTGAAAATAACGAACAATTATAGCAATATGAGCTGCAACTTTTATGTCGGAATTTTTTGTTGCAAAACTGTAAATAACTATTTCAATGACAGAAAAAATAACATCAATAAACTTCTGTTGTTCATATTTGCGATGGAAGAACTATTTTACGTGTATAAGCTTTAATAAACAAAAGTATAATGTTAAATCAGAAATTGAAGTTTTAACTCAATATTAATTCAAAAAAATAATATTCTATTATCTGAAGAAAATATACAGGAACAAAAGTCAATGTATAGTAATGGAGCGGAAATAGGGACTAAATTTTTAATTTTTGTAAAAATCTTCTATTTCTTGCAATATTAATCAAATGTAAAGGTTACATGTATTTTTAAAAATCGTTTTGCAAATATTATGTGTTTAAGTTCATAAATTATTTCAAATAATTGAATGCTATAAAATAAGGAAAATCAGAAATATGAACAAAAACCACTCCAGACAACATATCTCAATAATGGGATCATTGACCCCATATAATGTTAATGCCATGAGAATTAGGGCAACAAAAGTAACCTGAAGCTTTAATTAATTTAGAGTTTTTATCATTCAGATTTTTGTAATATTCGATTAAGAATGGGGAAAAATATAAATATGAGAGGAAATCCGGACTGTAATAATTATCAAGTTTGTGGTCAAAACTCTAATCGTTTCTTTATATGAAGCAACGCTATTCAATTGCTATTACATTTCAGTATTTAAAGAGTTTTGTTGCTTGTAATATTTTGTGAGTGAAGAAGAAATTGGTCATAGTGTGAAAAACTGAGGTATTTCCCGAGAAATACTCAGGGGCCACTAGCATGAAAAGTAGGTCATTGACTTAGTAATTTGAAATTGAAATTTAACACCAAAATTATAGGTGCTCAATAGGTGGTTTTTCGTTTTTTTTTAATCAGTGGAAGTTTTAGTCATCTGAGTAAAGGTATATCTTAACAACTTGTGAAAGTGCATGCAACATTGCTATTGAAATACTCGGTTTTATTATATTTTTAAATTAATATTAATTATTATTAATATTAATTAATAAGTCAAAAACGTTAACTTCATTTTTCTTTTGGTTTCTTGAACTTAACTACATTTTGGGATGTAATGATGTTAAAAGTTACGTAAATTATCCCTAATTAGGAAAGATTTGAGTGCATATTCTGTTACAGTGTACACTTTGGGTAACAAATCCTTGGAGGGAACAGTACATCAGTATTAGAGCAACATTTTACCTGATGTAGGAGTGCAGACTTGAATGTTCACCTTGAAATTCAGGACACCAATTTGTTGATTAGGTATAAACCATACACATACAGCCTTGATCAGAGCCGTGTTCCAATATTTGCCGTACTCATATTTCTAAAGGATATACAGAAAGTGACATCAAAGTGAACACAATCATTGTACTGTTTGTTTGATAAAGAAGACTTTTCTTTGGTCATTTGCCGATGTTTGAGTAAAAAAACAAATTCTTTAGTCATTGGTCGATGTTTGATTAAAAACTTTCTTTGTTTATTGGCCGATGTTTGATATAAAAAAAATCACCACTCTTTGTTCGTTGGCCAATAACAGGGGGAATAGAAAGGCGATTGAAGTTGCCTTTACTGTAAGCAATGTCACTGCACTTCTAAAACGATGCTTGAAATGATATATTTTCACCATCAAGGTGAAAAAGTACATATTTTAAAATTTTTGATAAAAAAGAAATTTACATCGTTCAATAAATTGGCGGAGTTCAAAAAGTTCAGAACATTTTACTATATGCATAATTTTACCCTCTATCGAAGATATTTAAAAGAATTTTTTTCTGATTTTTTTCAAATATTATCTTGTATTCTTTATTCAGAGAGAGAGAGAGAGAGAGAGATTTCAATATACCATCTTTGTTTCACTTATATTTGTATAAGCTTTTCGAGTTCCACTGTCACAGTCTTCCAAGTTATAATACATTGAGTAAGTTCCGGCTGTTGCCCAAGATACTAAATCGGTTGCAATTTCGTGTCCTTTAAGATAGAAATAACGCGAAGAATCGTGGGATATATTTTCTTTAGAGATCTGCAAAATAATTATTTACGAATAATAAATGATTTTGTAATTCACCTTATTCTTTTGATTAAAAAAATTTAATCATGTATGTAATTTCTTCACAATAAATAAAATTAAAAAAGTTTAGTTACTAGTTACTGATCTTTTCTAATAGGAGTATCTTTAGAACAAAAAACATATATAATAAATTGTTAAAACGACATGCAACAACATACATATGTACAATACAAATGACATCCTTAGGTCTTCATTTTTACATACCAATATTTCCCCATCTGTCATCGTATGTTTAGCAGGATACACAGAACACGGAATTTCTCCAAGATTTTGCGGTTCCTTTTCTATGTTTTTGTAAAAAATATAAATATTTAAGATAGATTTTTAGTTAGTTTTTTTAAAATTATTAGCTCTACTGGTCTGAGACCAAAAGAGCTTATGCGATAGTAATGCGTCCGGCGTCCGTCCGTCTGTCTGTCAGTAAACAATTTTTCAAAATGCTACCCCTCCTACAGTTTTGGATTGATTTCAGTATAACTTGGCACGCAAGTAGAATACGATAAGATACATAATTCTATTTATCTGTTTTTGATTTCGATGAACGGTGTTGCCGTGGTTACAAAAAATAGAAATTTCTGTGAAATAATTTCAAAATGCTACTCCTCCTGCAGTTTTGGTCTGATTTCAATATAACTTGGCACAGAATTAGACTACATTAAGATACATAATTCTGTATATCGGTTTTTGATTTCTATGAACGGTGTTGCCTTGGTTACTAAAAATAGAAATTTCTGTGAAATACTTTCAAAATGCTACTCCAAATACAGTTTTAGTTTGATTTTAATATAATTTGGCACACAAGTAGACTACACTGAGGTACATAATTATCAGTTTTTTGTTTTTGATTTTGATGATTGATGTTGCCATGGTAACTAAAATTGAAAATTCTGAAGTTTTATTAAAAGCTACTCCTACAGTTGTAGTCTTATCGCAATCTTGCCACAAAAAGAGACTTAATCAAGGATCATTACTTTACTCGTATCTATTGCTTTTGTAAAGTTTTAACTCCCAACTGCTAATTTTCTCTTCCTTTATTACAAGTACAAACCAATTGCAGTAGAGCTACAATCTCGACAGAGACTTCTGGTTTTTAAATTCAAAGGACGAGATACGCAGAACATATATACATATATGCTAAGACCCCTTTTTGCCCCTGATTAGGACTGTCTTTTAAAATGATACATTAGTTTATCAGTTAAAACATGTCTCCCCTGACACAAAATTAGTATTGGTTCTTATAGATATGGGATACACAGAGGTCACAGAAAGGTCTATAAAATAAAAAATCTAAGAATGCTAATTCCCTCCTTTGAGATACTGTAACTTCATTTGCAAATTAACATCGTAGCATCCATTTTGATATAATGGAACTGAATCACAATTTTACAATGTTTAATCCGTTTTTGTATTAGGGAACTGTAATTTGCATATCAACATTTTGAAATCCATTTTGTTATTCTGGGACTGTATATATTTTAAAACGTTTGTACCAGTTTATGATTTCATTTGATCAGAATAGTATCATATTTTGATCAATAAACTTTTTTTCCATCACACGTGTGAGTTTGTCTAATTTTGATGTGTTGGTAAGGAAAGAGGAGGCATAAAAAGTATTTACTAGTTTATTGACTTTGCATTCCTTCAGTGTGGAGGCTGCAATTTCAAACCTATTGCCATGGAATTAAACAGTAAGGGATTTTACAGTGACAAACAGCCCCTACTGCGACATAGCTCTTCACCTTACTTACTCATTTAAAGACCAGGTTACTCCTCGTAGACTTTTACCAATAATACAGTACTTCAACTAATGACTACTTCTAATGGCAACCCAACCCCCATAATGTAGATTCTACCATCAAATAACAAAACCTCTCTCAAGTAGACCAACATCAACAAATAAAAAAACTCAATCATTTCGACGGCTAAAAATGACTACAAATCCTCTATCATATGGATTGAACCAAATAATAAACATATGTTCTAAATTTAGGCTACAAACATCATGCAGTAAAAACTAAATCATAATGAGTGTATCAACAGACAAAATAACCTCTATCATTTAGTGCCCTCAGATAGCAAACTATCATTTAGATTGTGCCCTCAGATAGCAAACCTATCATTTAGATTATGCCCTCAGATAGCAAACCTATCATTTAGATTGTTCCCTCAGATAGCAAATCTATCAATTTGATTGTGCCCTCAGATAACAAACCTATCATTTAGATTGTGCCTTCAGATAATAAACCTATCATTTTGATTGTGCCTTCAGATAACAAACCTATCATTTAGATTGTGCCTTCAGATAACAAACCTATCATTTAGATTGTGCCTTCAGATAACAAACCTATCATTTAGATTGTGCCCTCAGATAACAAACCTATCATTTTGATTGTGCTCCCAGATAACAAACCTATCATTTTGATTGTGCCCTCAGATAGCAAACCTATCATTTTGATTGTGCCCTCAGATAACAAACCTATCACTTTGATTGTGCCCTCAGATAGCAAACCTATCATTTTGATTGTGCCCTCAGATAGCAAACCTATCATTTTGATTGTGCCCTCAGATAGCAAACCTATCAATTTGATTGTGCCCTCAGATAACAAACCTGTCATTTAGATTGTGCCTTCAGATAATAAACCTATCATTTTGATTGTGCCTTCAGATTACAAACCTATCATTTAGATTGTGCCTTCAGATAACAAACCTATCATTTAGATTGTGCCCTCAGATAACAAACCTATCATTTTGATTGTGCCCTCAGATAGCAATTTGATTGTGCCCTCAGATAACAAACCTATCATTTTGATTGTGCCCTCAGATAGCAAACCTATCACTTTGATTGAACACCTCAGATAGCAAACCTATCAATTTGATTGTGCCCTCAGATAACAAACCTATCATTTTGATTGTGCCCTCAGATAGCAAAAATATCAATTTGATTGTGCCCTCAGATAACAAACCTATCATTTAGATTGTGCCTTCAGATAATAAACCTATCATTTTGATTGTGCCTTCAGATAACAAACCTATCATTTAGATTGTGCCTTCAGATAACAAACCTATCATTTAGATTGTGCCTTCAGATAACAAACCTATCAATTTGATTGTGCCCTCAGATAACAAACCTATCATTTTGATTGTGCCTTCAGATAGCAAACCTATCAATTTGATTGTGCCCTCAGATAACAAACCTATCATTTTGATTGTGCCCTCAGATAGCAAACCTATCACTTTGATTGTGCCCTCAGATAGCAAACCTATCATTTTGATTGTGCCCTCAGAAAACAAACCTATCAATTTGATTGTGCCCTCAGATAACAAACCTATCATTTAGATTGTGCCCTCAGATAGCAAACCTATCACTTTGATTGTGCCCTCAGATAGCAAACCTATCATTTTGATTGTGCCCTCAGATAGCAAACCTATCAATTTGATTGTGCCCTCAGATAACAAACCTATCATTTTGATTGTACCAACAGATCTATAACACACCTCTATCACTAAATTGCATAGGCTTTTACATAAGGAGACAAACCTACGCGTGTTAATAACTACAAAAATTTTATGAATTGGGATCGTTCCAAATAATATACAAACGCTCTAAATGTAAAGTACAAAAATCAAATAGCAAAATATCTAAAAAGTACATTGAACCAACATATTCTTATCTTGTAGATTTAAAAAAAAAAACAATCATTAAAATGATATAAACAGATATAAAAAAAAATCTTTATCATGTATCTTGTACCAAAAGACAACAAAACCTTTGTTAGATAGCTTGTACTAACCAAAAAAAAAACCAACTAAAGTCTTTGTCGTGAAGATTGTACCAAAACAAACCAAAACTTTTATCATGTAGACTGCTTAAAACGGACAAAAAAGTGAATCATGTGCATTATATTGAAGGCTACAAAATTTTTAACATGTAAACTTAATAAATGACAACGAACCCTGTATCTCGTAGACTGCTACAATTGTGGATTGCTGACTGCCACATCTGTCTTGTGAGTCCGGACAATATCTATCACATTCAGTGTCACTATAGGAATTGGTACTGAAAGTTTTTCCGGGTTTTACTATTCCACAGTTACATTTGTTTCCCATCTGTTACAAAAACATATATACAAATGTACTAGGGTAGCACCAGCAAAGTGTTTTATATTAATTATATATATATTTTTTTTTCAAAAAATAATCGTTTATAAAAATATTATGAGACAATTTGACTTTCGGAATGTTATACATGTTAAAAGTGAAGACTGACAGGTGCGGATCTAGAAATTTCTCAAAGGGGGGTTGAGTTATTTTAACGTACGGTTTACATATACATGTAGTTAAATAACTCAATATGATACAGGGTGGAGTATGGTTTTTAAAAGTGGGAGGTTCATCAACCTGTGAAAAAAATACTCATATGGATTACCTGAATGTTTTGTTTTAAAGAAAGGAAAATAAATCTCCAAACCCGAAAATCATATTTTGTAAAGGGATTGGAGTTTCATTTTGTTTTCACACCCAAATTTCTTTATATATTACAACATTAGCCCTACACTGAACAATTTCTACAGTTAAAACACAACAAAACTTTGGGACTATCTTTTTATTTCTTTCTAGCAAATCCAAATGGGGGTGCAACCCAGTAACACCACTCCCCTCTGGATCCGCCACTGACTGATGACACAGAAAAAGAGGGAACCCCTCCCAATCATTTCACATCAGAAAATATCTCCGGTTTGATGTTAAAATAACGTAGCGATGCTCATTAGACATATGAATGTTTATGCTTTAACCGGAACTTATTTAATATGATTTATCCTATAAATTAAAAGTTTAGCATATTTGTTTTATTCGTTCTTTATAAAATGTTGTCGAATTTTCGTGAATTTATCTTTGGCCTTCATAGAGTAAAAGTAGATGTCATGATAATTTCCGAACAACCCTCGTCAATTATTCAAATTGATAAGTCAGTAGTTCAAAAGCTAGAGGTTCTGTGAGCACTGAGGTCACGAAATGACACCCCGCCTCCCATATAATAATAATAATGGCAAAGTTCATGTTTTGCTTTGGGAAACCCGAAATAAGTGTCAGATCAAAAAGTAAAATAGAAGGTGCACAATGGCACTATCTTTTTTAAAGAATCTCTGACAGAACCATTAAATTTTATACAGCGGTATAGGAGGAAAACCATAAATATGTGTCTGATCAAAAAGTAAAATAGGAGAAGGATACATAATGGCTTTATGTAACGAAGATTCTGTAAAAGTTTAGTTAAAATATCAATCAGTGGTAAGAAGAGGAGTTGTGAATAAGAGATGGGTAGCCAACGTGTAGTTTCTTTATGCCATTATGCACCTCCTATTTCACTTTGTACTTTTTTGACCTAACGCTTATTTCGGGTATCTCCAAGCAAAACATGAACTTTGCCATCATAACCATAAGGGAGGCGGATGGTATCATTTAGTAAGATCATTGTTCACAGTACCTGTGGTTTCTTTGACTTTCTTTTGAAACACTTTTCTTTGAACTACTCTATTGCTATACTTTGGACTCTGATTTTTCGGACTTTAATTTTAAGCTCTTTTGATATATTTGAGACAATTTTTTTTAAAAATTCTATTAAAAGTTCATCGATCAATCTATTTTAATTACATTTACATTAAGGTACAACAGAGTCAACTTAGTAAAATTGACCCTTTTAAAAAAAATTGAGAAAATGCCATCGATCAAAGCTCTTTTTACGAGATACTTACCTGCATTAACATGTACGGGAATTTTGTTTTACACATTTCCAGACAATCCAGAACTTTCATACCAGTACTCGAGGCATCATATTGGTGTTCCATGGTAAACGTCTCTTTTGACTCACAGCGAATATAAAGGGCCTCCCGTGTGGCTGTTAAAAGACGTACCTCATGCACAGTTATAGAGTCACAGCTCATATTTCAAATTACCTTTTGTTACTTTTGATGATAGACTGCTAGTACATGTATATCGGGGTTCAATAAATTATCTGAAGGACTTCTAAAGAGACTTTTTTCCAAATTTTTTTTTACTAACTGTGAAGAGGATGATTTGAATATTTTTCGTATTCCTTCATAGCTTGCAAATAAATGATGAACCTAGCTGCTCTAGAGTCGCGAAGTAAGTAGTTGATCCTTACGCCGTGGGTTCGAATCCCACCGTAGGGAGTGGAGACCGGTCCTTCGGATCAGACCGTATAATTCCAGGCCCTGTGTCGCTGTAGGTGCTGGCACGAAAAGATCCCTCACTGCTCAGTGGCCCTAAAGTGCAGAGTTAAAGACAAAATTTGAAGCTCTCCACCGGCAAGTGGTGGCGTCTCCATATAAGTGATTTTTTTTTTCGAGAGGGATGTTAACAACAACATACAAACGTTGACTATCTTTAAATAACTTTTGTTTTGTGTTTAACGTTGTCCTTCTTGTAAACCTACAAGTTAATTCGCTTTTTATACAACATGTATATCGATACAATGTACATGTATGTGCAATACATGGTTTATAAAACGAATTTCAGTGATTTTTAATTTAAAAAAAAAATAAAATCATTTAAACAGAGGCAGAAAAATACACAATGCAAAAAAAAAATTAATAAATAAAAATAAAAAATACAGCACCTGAAACCAAGCTTCTATCCCAAAAAAGAATAATCCAGAAAAATTTTGAAATTTGACCTGGAATAAGACCAATTTCTTTGTTGCATGAGTTATTTTTATAATTTTAATTAAACTGTAATTTTAATTTTTCCAATAACAGATGATACACACATTAAGCTGATTTGATTAATTCTCCGAAAATTGTCCTTCACAATGAAATTGCATGGCAATAGCAATTATTGTTAAAAATCAATAAGATGATGGTATATTTCGAAGGCAATATGCTGTTACTTTCAATGTAATAGGACTTGAAACCACCGATCAATTTTACTCTGATATGGTATCTCTAAGGTCTGGAAGAAGCTGATACGATTCATATTTAGATAATTTTTCAGTTTTCATAAAACAAACATATCTGTGAAAGAAGAGAAAGGAACTTATGTTTAGCGAAAGTTTAACTAGGGCTGACATTATCAATTTCGAAATTTGATTAATAGGATAAATTCTTCTTAAAAAGGGACCCGCAAAAATAAAAGAGGCAGGCATGACAATTTCTTATATATACATGTACCCCTTATTGTAATTATGCTCTCTCTAGTTTTAAAGAGCAATCTCTGCATAAAGAACGAATTTGACCATAAAGATGTTTGAAGGTGCCAAATAACTTTTTCTCAAAATAAACAATCGTTAAGTGTCACCGAACAAGCCCTATTTGGATGATTTCCATAGTAGTAGTAGTAGTAGTACCCCTTCCCCTAAAGATAAGGAAATAATAGATTTTGTCAAAAAGAAGGAATGAATAAGGCGTAAAGAATCGTTGTAAATCGAAGTTTAACAGAAAAGTTCAATCGTCATTTTCCCTTATTTTTGCAGCAGTATACCATTACCATTTGCACATGGAGTATGGAGTTGATTCAATCAAAAGAGATACTCTACGTAAGAACAAATTCTGAAACGTGGCACTTTGTAATCAGCAAGTTATTAGTGAGAAAAAGATATTAATAATCTCGTTAAAAGTCAACATTTCCTAAATTCTATGATGGATATGATATTCTTGCCTGCAAATAAAATCAAAGTACGCAGACGTACAGAGAGCCGGGCTCATTCACAGAGTAGAATGGATTTCTTACATGAATCACGTTTATATTCTGATGAAAAAAATATTTTAAAACTATCTATGATAAGACACTGACAGTGAGTTTTTCAATCCTAATACCACGGTCCGATTTTGTCAGAATCAGAATTAATCTGGTACCGCAGCTGATATAAACAAACAGGCCAGTCTGGTTCCCTCTCCTGCTTTACCTCGTATGTGTAGAGAACTACGGTAACACTGATTATCAAAAATCCTTACGCTAATGAACTATGTTCTTTGACTTATGAAGTTTTCAAAGTCATTACTACTAATGTTTATTTTATATAGATAAAACTTCGTTTTATTTTTGTTGCTTTTTTGTATTATCTCAAAAGCGGTTGAGAGTAAGAACTATATTTTTGCACGTAACTTTAAAATGGCGACTATGGGGTCAACATCCTGCTTTGAACAGGATCACATAAGCCGGCAATTGCTCTTTGAGCAATAAGCCCGGCTAATCATTCAAATGGTGACTGTTTTTCATTCAAATCGTCAGGACATTGCACACTGTATTTTCAATTGAAATACTGGATCTTACGCGATCTGAAAAGAAGCACAAGGCGACCGGTTCATCAATGAAAAGGGTTGATAACCCTCAATGTAGCGTATATAAAACATATTGAAGTAACGAACAGCACTCGAGCTCAAAAGTTAATCAGACAATAACAATTTTGGAGCAGAGCAACCACGGAGCTCTAAAACATCAGAGGTAAGATCAAGTGCCTTGGAGGAGTGAGCATCCCCTGCCGACCGATCACATCCGCCTTATGCTCCTTGTCAAGATCTGGAAATAACGGGAAAATCCGTCGACAATTCAGAGTGTAATTAATGGACTTACAATTAGTATCAAAAACATCAGTTAGTATTTGACTTAACATTCAAAAAAGGGTCTTTTCACAAGGATTACGTAGGTGAAGTATGAGAGCACTAGCTCTTAGCATTCAAAATGTATGGCCAATTTTAAAGTTTTTGCACAAGTACAAAAATCTCCAAGGTCAGGGTCAAAAGGTCAAGGTAATTAGAATCCAATGAAAGGTCTTGCCATATAGAATACATTTATAAAGTATGGAAGCCCTAGATTTAACCGTTCGGAAGTTATGGCCAAGGTTAAATTTTTTTTAAAAGAAGGTCAAACTCCAAGGTCAAGGTCAAAGGTCTTGGTATCCAATGAAGGGTCTATTCACAAGGATTACATATGTGAAGTATGAAAGCCCTATCCCTTACCGTTCAAAAGTTATGGTCAAAGTTTAATTTTTTTCACAAGTACAGAAATCTCCAAGGCAAAGATCAAAAGGTCAATATTGTTGATATCCAATGAGAGATTTTTCAACAAAAATAACATATGTGAAGTATAAATGTCCTGGTATCTATTGTTCAAAAGATATGGCCAAAGTAAATGATTGGAAAGTTGTGTAAAAGTCGGTCAAACTCCAAGGTCAAGGTCAACAGGTCAAATTTGGTGGTATCCAAAGAAAGGTCTTGTCAAAAGGAAAACACATGTGAAACATGAAAGTTATAGCTCCACTATATCAAAAGTTATTGGCAAGGTTAAAGTTTTTGCGGACAAACAGACAGACAGAGAGACAGCTATACAGACAGACGGACGGACACGACAAAAACTATATATCCCCGAAACTTCGTTTACGGGGGCATAATTATATCTAAATATACTGACTATTCAGCCCATACATATCTGTTATGCATACGATTCCATTGAATGTGAGTCTAATATGGGTCGGATACCTTTATACCGGTACATGTATATCATTACAAAGCTTTGTTGTTAGATTACCATAATTTTTTTTTAAAGAAAAATATCAAAATTATCAATCACTTTGTACTCTTAATATAAAAACGAATTCTTACTTACGGTGTGGAAGAATTCGCGGAACGTGTTGATCGGCATTAAAAAGGAAAAGGGGGGACTCGGTGGACTCTGACCTCCAAATACCCGCCCAAGCTGGATCTCTGCAACTCCCAGTTCCAATGCAGAGAGGATAGGGGGGTTGTCTGGAGGAATAAAATTTTTCATAGAATTTCAAATAAAAATTCTATGTCTAAAAATGTTTTTATATACATTTGTAAATAAATATTATATAAACTAAAATCAATTTATAACCGACATGTACTTGTGAAAAATCTATGATAAATTTGTTTCCCTCCCCAACTTCAAATCCCTGATCGGTCTTATGCTTAAACAATAATAAAATACGTGACATGTAGATTGTACCTTAAAGTACCTCATTTCATATTCAAGATACACCACCTGAATTCCCTTTATCCCTTAAAACTCAACTTTCAAAAATAAACCAAATGACCTTGAATATGTTATTGTGAAGTTATAACCGGAGATACTGGATGACGATCTCTTCACTTCCTCAAACCATTTTCCACTCCTAACAGCTGTTCTGTTGAAAACCATTCGCCACAATGGATCCGCCACAGCATTAAGAAATACAAGATGTACCTGCAGTATAGTTAGAAACATCATCATATCAATGCAGAATTTTTCACCATTTACTGCATTTTTTTTTTTTATTGTTTTTCTATAAAATAAATATAGATGCCTGCCTGTGTCTTTATTTCAATTTCTTTAACACCTACAAAATTTGGTAAATAAGGACGAACTAAAGATTTAGTCTGAATTCAAATCAGAAGGGAAAATATAGCTCCATTTCTAGCAAACAAATCTTTAAATCTGAAAATAAATTTCTTTGTATTATGAAATTTTTTACATATGCTACTTATTTTTTTTCAAATTATTCTAAAGGGTTGGAGATTTTACATGGATTCCGAAGAGCGTAAAATACGACTAATACTCAGTATAAGAAATTAATATTGTACAGGACTACAATAATGTAATTTTGCTTCAATCAAAGCTGATAAAAAAATTTATAAATGTTATTTTCATTTTAAAAAATTGATCTTTAAAATAGTCAAATACTTTGCAACAAAATTTTCCTTTTTTCAAACTTGTTCACATTGCTAAATAAGGAATACTTAAACGTTCAGTACACGATGTGGTTATATTGATGTCGACGTCATGTAGTATATTACAATTAATAGTGTTAGATTGGGTATTTCATAAATATCAATATTCAAACTTTAAATACTTGTATGCCATTCTTTTCTAAAAATTACATGTAATTCCTCGTGTAAAAATGAACTGAGATCAAAGTGAGCTCCGAGAAAAATCGGATTTCACCGATGCCATTAACGCAAACATTGTTTTATAATCTTATGGTTAGATTTACTTCATCTTGCTGTTTGTCAGTAACATCCGAAAGTCCTAGCTCTTGGGAAGGTTCTTACTTTATTTTTTTTTAGACTGTTGGAAATTTCAGTTTAATAGTTTCATTACTCAATGAAATTACCTCGTCGTATGACTCTGAGTCTACCGATTGGTCAATCCTGTAAGTGCCCTGTCCAATCAACTCTCTCAGAGGAAGGCGTTGTCTATGTACCTGGGTTCTATTTGCGTTGTCTATCCAAACATCCCGTATGTTTGTACCCCCGCCTTTCTGAACAAGCATCAAAACTTCTCCCCCAGCTGAGAAAATAAAATTTATGAGTAGAAGGATATGGAGATAAATAACAGCATTCAATATCAAAGTCCATAAAGCAATACAAAATAGGAGCAGAGCAAACATGGACATCCGAAACATCAGAGGTGGGATCATGTGCCATGGAGGAATGAACATCCCCTGCTGACCGGTCACACCCGCTGTGTGCTCCTTGTCATGATCAGGAAATAACGGGAAAATCCGTCGTCAATTCAATGTATAAATAATGGACTAACAATTAGTATGAAAAACGTCAGTCAGCTTTTGACTTTTGATAAATTGTATTAGCTGACAAGGTCATTGTATCGACCATAGAACTTACGAAATGATGACTTTAAACGAGACTGCTGATATTTTTGTTTCATCAACTTGCTTGTCAATAATTTACCTCGTTTTAGAAATTGTTCATACGTACATGTAGAGCAGGCTCTTTTGTATCGAATCAACTGAGATATGTACACTCCGTATGCAGGTGATGAAGGTATATTGCTGCATAAGTAAGGGAAGTTGACGATAGAAAAGTTAAAGTCATCACGTTTATCAATACGTATGGTTTGGTTGTTAGATTACTATTACCGTCTTTTTCAAGTAAAATATCCAAGTATGAAACACATGTGTCAGACTCTGTGGTATCTTTTATCTCAAGCTCTCCAGGATATATCGTATCGACGTAGGAATGGAAATTACCATTGTTAATTGACAATAGGTCGTCGATATACCTAAATGTCGAGCAGCAAGTGTTTTCTTCTTTTCACGCATAAGATTTTGCACAAATTCTGCTTCATATGAATACAAAACAAGCTAATTCAGAGAATTCGTGTCCCCCGCTTAGGGAAAAAGTCGGCTCCCCCTGACTGAATTTGTAGAATTATTAAATGTATACATGTATACTGAAGCAAATAAAATACATGTATGTCAATATGCATATAAAGATTTAATTGCTTATTCTTTATTATGTGTATAGAAGATTTTTTTATATGGAATATTTATCACACTGTAATGATGATTTTATAACCTCATAATTTTTTCATTTCACATGCTGAATACTATCATTTAGTAAAAAAAAAAAAAAGGTATTTACAAAAAAAAAAAAAAAAAAAAGAAAGGAACGACCGAGAATCGATCCCGTGACCTCTCACATTTAAGGCGAGAGACATAACCACTACACCACGGTGTCGCTTTACTCAGTGTGAAGTATATGCAGAACTGAAGTCACATACATGTATATAGACCTATTCATGTTTTCATGTTCGGTATTCTCAAAATTTTACACAATCCATGGTCAGTCAGGGGCATAACTCAAACAAGTTATTTTCAAAAATAACTCAAATGAGTTATTTTACATTATTTCACACACACAAATTTTTTTTTGAAAAATAACTTAAGGATATACGATCCTCAGCCAGGAAGGATAACTCTTTAATTTATAATTTAATTCAAAACGTCTTCAAATAAAGCTTGAAATTGATATTTTTTCATGCAACAATTTTTATTTTATACATCTACGTATGATTCAATGTTCTTAAAAGTTTTAACAAACGGTATTAAAAAAGTTGACATTTGTATCTCATAAAATAAAGTAAAACTTGCACATTTAAAAAAATCAGATTTCTTTCAATTAAGCCTTAGTTACCAATGTTACTAAGCATGACTTGAAATTAGAAGTGATTTACGGCGTTTTCTTTGAAAGGAAACACTTCATACACTTTGTATTATGAAACGATTGAAGTAAGTAGGAGAAAGAGTACCAAATAAGTGTAAAATTCATGCAATTTTCTTTAAAAGCCTGGATACCTATGATTTTTATTCCTAAAATGTATTTCTTGATCAATTATCAAATAAAAAATATGCAGTAGGTAGTTCAAATCGCATTTCCTGAAAAAATATTTGAGATTTACTAATTTTCCCTATATAATATGATTAAATTTAAAGATGAAGTTAAAAGAAACACCGTGGATATAAATAAATTTTAATTTGAGAATTTAGAGACATCTTTGTGAGCATTTTCAATTACTCAATGCCTGATTTTCAGAACCTGAGGATCGGATAACCTTAAATGAGTTATTTTCATATCCTACTTGGACATTGATTTCTTGGAAATTTCGTGTTTCCTGCCAATTTGCATTGCATTTTGGGATTCCATTATGTAATACTAGATGGAGTTCACCGACTCCAATGGAGTATTTGTGAGGAGGTGGAGATAAACAGCATTTTACTCCTTATTTTGTGGTTTTATCCACATGTTGTATAAAAAAAATTCCCCACTTTTCCCAAGACTTTGAACACTTTTTCTGCATTGAGCAAGGTTTATATTTAGTCAAACATTTGTTTTCGTCTTGGTGCACGAGCAAAATCCTTTGGTGCACGGGGTGTGAAGTTAGGAAGGAATGACACAAAATAACTTAAATAAGTTATTTATTTATTGAAGCTATTTTGAAAAAATAACGTGTTTGAGTTATTAAGGTTGGTAAAAAGTAGGTCATAGCAAAGAGAAGTAACTCATTGAGACAAAAAAATAACTCATTTGAGTTATTTTTGAAAATAACTTGTTTAAGTTATGCCCCTGACTGATGGTGTTTGATTTATTTAGCCTTTATTAAACAGTTCTAGTAGATGTAATAAGAACATAAAGTCCGCTGAGAACCTGTTTTATACGCAATAACTCTCCTCATGCCCCTGCGCTAAAAATAGCGACAAGTAATACTATAAATACTAATAAAACAAACGGGGCGGGGCACTTTGAGAGGGGCGAGAGACGTCCTAGGGAGTTTTGGTATAAAATTACATTGCATAAGCTCAAAATCTTCTTGAAATATCGCCCGGAAATGATAGTGTTACACACAGAGAGAATGTATAAATTTACGACCTTGAACTTTGACCTTTTGACCTCAAAATCAATAGGGGTCTTCATTAGGCCACAGGGAGTTGTTATGTAAAATTTCATTGCAATAGCTCAAATGGTTCCAGAGATATCGTGTGGAAACGAAAGTGTTTTAACAGACAGAATTTGCTTATTTATGACCTTGACCTTTGACCTTTTGACCTCAAAATCAATAGGGGTCTTCTTTAGTGCATAGGGAGTTGCTATGCTAAATTTCATTGCAAAAGCTCAAAGGGTTCTCGAAATATCGTGTGGAAACGAAAGCGTTACAGACAGACAGAAAGACGGACGGACGGACGGACGGACAAACCCAAATTAATATCCCCCACTTTTCAAGCGGGGGACAATTAGGTCTGCTAATAACGGAGCGCAATTGGTGCCATGGGAATTCCAGTAGATTGTTGGAAGACCTGGTCTCCAAAAACCACACAGATATTGTCAATCAGAAATTAAAGCATCTTTTTGATGTCAATTTCAGAGTATTTGTGTGTGCAATCAGAATGTGTTTCAACAAAATAATTTTGCAAATGAGTGCATGTACTTTATAAGTTAGGTTGTATAAAGATATAATTGAAAAGGAAAAATCTTATGAATAAAATTGTTAATATTTTTCTTAAATTTGTCCTTATAGAATAAGGAACATTTCCTTGTATCATTTGAATTTTCCTGTTTTGAAGATAAAATAAAATAATTTTATTTTTTCGAACTTTCTCTGTTCAAGACGAGATAGCAGCATCTACATGTAGCGTCGTTGCAAACTACAAGGTACATGTACATGACTCATGAGATTGAAAGTATGATTCTGTTTTACAAGTGTAATCTGTAAATACTTGGGAAGTTGTTTACCAATTACAAACTGAAATTTTAGCGAGGGAATGTTTTTAATGAAGATATAATTTTGGTATGTAATTCCTGATAATATTTCGTGAATAAATTTCTCTCTATTCTTAGTGTAGCCAAAATGAATTCCTATATTTGGAATTTCCTGTATCGTTCATAAAAGATTCCAATTTTTATCTGTAGTCGATTAACTTTTATAAAGATACATGTATCCTTCAACAGCCTGTACGATCATCAACATCTGTCTTTTTCGATCAATCTAACACCAAAAAATCGCTTCCTAGCTGGTAATAACACATTTAGATTAAGAAAGTACTTTACTTTTTTGTGACCCTAAATAAAAATGTAAAAAAGGATGAACTTTCTTAATTGGAAGAAAACACTGTTAAAAACCCTAGTTTAATTACAATAAGAAGATAACGAACGGTATTCAAGATCAAAAATCCATTTAACAATACAAAATAGGAGCAGAGCAAACACGGAACTCCAAAACATCAGAGAAATCAGGTGGTATGGAGGAGTGAGCAGTTTAATTGAGGAAAAAGGCCAAAAAAATCGATCGGAATTTTGCTAATAACTATATTACATGTACTTTCTTAATTGCAAGAAAACATTGGTAAAAAAAAGACAACAACAAAAAAATGGATCAGAATTTTGCAATTACATACCAAATGCAGTGTCTTTTTTTGGTCAGAGACCAGTTTTTAGACGTATGATTCTGTATAAATGCAGGTGTTACTTTGTGCCCTACTCTAGGGGAAAAAATTCTCTCATCGAGTATTACAAAAAAAAAATTAACTAGTTTTCAGAATATATATTACCAGTTCATACTAGTATAGTATCCAGAAAATTTGAACTCTTTCGATGAAATATACGGAGATAATGAATAGTATTCAAGATTTAAAGTCTAAATTCAAAATAGAATACCGTAAGTCTGATATATTTTATCTAAGGTGCAATTGACCTATTGTGATTTGACAGTAATAACATTTGTTTCTTATAATCAGAAATCCACATTCTCTCGATAGATCCTACATTTTAAGCACATTGAAAACCAGACGCAATTGTCATTTGACATTACATCGTTTAATAAACTTACTAGTATCTTACTAGTACTTTCGTCATTTTAGGAGATGCAATTAAAAATAAATGTATCTGAAATAAGGATTATAAAGGAATTGGGCAAATTTGAACTTGATGATTTTTTTTCTGTAATATTCACACACATACAAAATGATTTCATTATTCAATTTTCAAAAAAGAAAAGCACATGTAATCTTACCTAAAATAGATAAGCAGTTTGATAAAAACATCACTGCTCTTAAAACGTGTATCCAAATCATAGCGTACACAAATCCTTCCGATGATGCTTCTAAACCACTGTTACTCGATTGCTTCAATCCGTCAAACTTTTGTCTGTACACTTGAAAGAATTATTGGAAAATTGTGATATTGATTTTAATATTTCATGATTTTCCTTGAAGTTTCAATTATAAATCCGAGATCGATGATTTTGCTCTAATTAAACTAACGATAAGCATATACACAATACAACACTCGTAAAATGCTCTCATTTTTTATTTCCAATCTTATATCTTCTTTACTAAGCCTTTGATAAAATCTTTTGCTCACAAAAATTTAGAAGCGGATGGAATCATTCAAAATTTCAGTGAGATGATGCTCTTTCCTGGGTTTATATCTACTTATTATCTACTTATTATAAATATATGCAACAACAAAGAAATTTCTTTGCCATTTTAAATTAAAAGTATAATTGTCTTCGATAGATCTTGAAAAAACGTCATTAGTGGTTTAATATGTTCAATCAATATTTTTTTGTCTTGATAATCTCTGTATTTCTAATCCTTATTATCACAAACTTGAATAAGTCATAAGAAACTGGCACAAGACCATATTTCATCGAAATCATTGAAAAGCACGGCTTTATCCATACAGAATAATATCAACAGAACAGATGAAAATGAATTGTAACATACAGGCACAACTGTTAACGGTCCATGCGTCTCATTTATCGAACAAGTACTGTCAGACTGGTATGGAGACGAGAAGGCCGAATGTAAGGCGATCTGTTGTTTCTGGATTAAAAAATAAACAGGTATAAAAAATCTAGTTGCACATTTTTACACTGGAATGACAGCGGGTATTTTCGTTTAGCCGATCATGTCAAGGAGCACAAGGAGTATCGACAGGGGATGTTTACTCCTCCATGGCACCTGATCCTGGCGACAGGGCAATAAAACTGAGATGAACCCATCTTTGGTCTCATTCTTACTTTTACAAAAGAAATTTATTTTGGAAAAGTGAGAATAGGATCAAAAGTGAGCTCATCTTACCGGTAGTTTTTATGACCCCGGAGACTGCTGGATTTAGAAGTCATGATTGCTCTTTTTCTAAATTGTATTAATTCAATAAACTTTTAAGTTTAATTACTGTGCGTTACTTTATTTATATTTGATTGTAGGATTTAAGGTCTATTAATTACAGAAATCCTAACAAAAATCCACTTAACTTTTTGTTTTCAACTCCTCTTATTTGTTAAGCAATATACTATTCCTTCCTACATATAGTATTTATGTCTCCCAAATCGACGTGTTCTTCGTACAAAAAATTCTGAAACGAAAGAAGCTGTTGACAATTTAGTTGATGATACAAGTATGTGAAAAGCCAGTTGATATTTTGAAAATTCTAAAGTGATCTTGTCAGCAAACACAGTCTATCGTTATGTCGACTGTTGGATGACACGTTCAAACAAATTATAAGGCTAATTTTTCACACTCAATCGTTCCGGAATTTTTCTGTTAGTCCGATCATCACAAGGAGCATGTACAACGGGTGTAACTGGTCGATAGTAGATGCTTACTTCTTCATGGCACCTTACCTCATCTTCGATGTTCAATGTCATTAAGGTTTTTTTTACAAATATAAACTATCGCTGGGAAGTAAATTGACCAACATTTTCTTCAGCGGTTTGTCCATCAATTTATAATTTCATTTTGACTATGGAGTTCTCCCTTTACCCGGTCATACAATGGGCTCACGGCGGGGGTACTCACGGGATGCTTACTCCTCGTAGGCACCTGATCCCTTCTCTGTTTACATAAACATGTATGTGCAAACACTTCTTCTTTCCTAGATTTATGAGATTTTTTTTGGTTCACATATATATGGCACGCCAAATTCACAAAAATGAGCTAAACCTAGTTTCACAATTGATAAACTAGGTGTATCTATAAACCTGTAAACTATAGTTAACGATTCGTTAAATATAGATTTCATCTGTAAAACTATATTAAGGCAGGATTCTTCTCATATTTCTAATATTTAAAAATTAATGAAATTTTCACAGAATCAAGAAGACAATATCAGTAAGTGATAGTATCAGTGAAATTAAATTTGACCGTTTTATATTAGAGGCAAGGTCAGGTCAAGGTCATTATCTTTTTCCTTGACATTAAGAATAAAAAATAACTGTTGCCAATCATGTGATACCTACTTCTAATTCAAAAGTTTAATGATTGTTCTTTTTGCATAAAAACATATTACTATATCGGGTCTACAGCATGATATTACCAAATTTACATAAATAATTTAACTTAACTGGATATTGGCTAATCCGAATTTTCTCTGTTTTTCTTAATTTTTTAGGATATATGTTATTTTCATATGCTTCCTATATTTAACTTTTTCTAATTTTCACATATAATAAAGTAGTCTTATAAATGTACAAAATGATACAAAAACAAAAAGTTTTGATCGTTTACTAAGAGAGAAAAAATACCTTTTTATGGATTTTTGGCTCAAATCTGCAATTTGATAGGAAGCGTTTAAAAGCTAATAAAGTTCTAGTTTGTTTGAAAAATCATATTTATTTGATATATTTTGAAAGTTTAGTCCCTCATTATTAATCTAAGTTACATTTGAAAATTTCTCCAAGTCTTCGATTGTGTAAAAATTATAACTAAATTCATTGTTCTATTATAATTTTGAGAGGCAGAAAAGAAGATATTTTCATACGCCACCATCCCGCCAAAATTATAGTCCCTGCTAGTTTTCAAACGCAGTTTACCATTTCTATTTAAAGTTGTACAATTGTGATGAGGAAAGAAAAATATGGTCTTTTAAATTCCTCACACCTCAATATATAAGACATATAAGCAAATATACTTTTAATGTTTCATCTCGTCAGAAACCAGAGAAGAATCCTACCTTAAACGGTTGTTAACCATAGTTTACGAATGCTAATCTAAGTTTATCTGTCTGTAATAAAACTTTAACAATATATTTTGTTGATAAACATAGATTCACGTCTGTAAACTACTGTAGAAAAACAAATTTTCGTGGGTATTAAATTTCGTTGTTTTGTCTTCAAAAATAGTTTCGTGGGCATTTAATTTCGTTGTTTTGAAAGTAACCCTATTCAATATATAGTCATATAAAATTTCGTGTGGGATTTAATTTCGTTGAATATTGTTAACAACGAAATAAACGAAATTTAATCCCCCACAAATATTTGTGCTTTTACAGTATAATTTACGATCGTAAACTATAGTGAAGAGTTGTGAACCATAGTTTACAACTTGTGAAACTGTATTTATCAGATAATCTATGTTTTGCGATCGCAAATGATTGTTTTTGGTGTTAAGTATAGTTTACGGTTCTGAAACGTAGATTATCATGTTAACTATGGTTTACAAATGTAAAATATAGATTAAGGTCAAGATCTAGTAAATAACTTGAGACTAATTTTTGGTGCTAGATCCATTATGACGTCATAATCATTTTCAACTTTCTTTTTCCCGTATTTTACGGCTTTAGCAGAATGATGTAGAAAATAGGGTATTTTCATGTCATTCAATTTGAAATCATATGAAAAGTAAACCGGATACCCATATTAAATTTGATATATATTTAAAGATGAGGCCATGAACATACTAATTACCATTACGCTACAGTTCCACCAATGCAAAAATGCACTGTTAGGGTTAATTCCTACACTTTCCAACATTAGTAAATCAACTACCTTTCACTTCCTAATTCTATACACATTACGTTACCAATCTGTATATTTTGTCTACGGTCTCCCAACCCTTAAAAGACGTCTTTACAGGCGTAAACTAGCTTGATTTGAATTGTCTGTTGGATTGCAGAAAATTCATATCAAGAGAGTTTATCGATTGTAGACACAACTATAAAAGGGTTGGAAGATGGATAAAATAAACAGATTGGTTAAATAATGTCTAGAATTAGGAAGTGAAAGATAGTTGATTTAGCAATGCTGGAAAGTGTAGGAATTATCCTTAATTGTGCGCAAAAATTCTTGCGCCGTAAATTGCACATTTGTGCATTACGGGATCTGTAGCGTTATGGTCAACGACTAATATGTAAAACCGTAACGTTATAGTTCTGTAGCTAATTATAGGGTAACGACTCATGGACCTCCGAGGATACATATGCATTTAACAGATTCATATGCTTTTAAACCAAATTCTGTCTGTCATCTCCTTACTTATGCAGCAATATACCTTCATCACCTGCATACGGAGTGTATATATCTTAGTTGATTAGATACGCAAGAGCATGCTCTACGTATGAACAATTTCTAAAACGAGGTAAATTATTGACAAGCAAGTTGATGAAACAAGAATATCAGCAGTCTCGTTTAAAGTCATCATTTCGTAAGTTCTATGGTCGATACAATGACCTTGTCAGCAAATACAATTTATCATTAAGTCAAATGCTGATTGACGTTTTTCATACTACCAATTGTTTCCATTATTTATACACTGAATTGACGACGGATTTTTCCGTTATTTCACGATGGTGACAATGAGCTCACGGCGGGTGTGACTGCTCAGCAGGGGATGTTCACTCCTCCGTGACACCTGATCCCACCTCTGATGTTTCAGAGGTCCATGTTTGCTCTGCTCCTATTTTGTATTGTTTTATGGACTTTGATATAGAATACTGTTCGTTATCTCCATATCCTTCTTTTATTTTCTGTTGTTTTTTTTTTATTTTCCCAAGGTTAGTCTTAGGATGACTAAACATAAATCATCCAATTACATTAGCACGCAACTTTTGTAATAACTATTGACATTCTCAAATTAATGGGTTCATGTATATTTCTTGCATTGGTTGTTGCACTTTTTATATTGCAATTTATTTTTAGAAAATCCATAATTGCCAGACACATTTATTTACAAATTCTATTCCAAATTCATAAATATTTCATAACTTTAAACAGACTCTCTTTGATCTCTTTAATGAAAATTGACAACTTTCATTATCTAAATTAAATGAAAATTATTTAAATGAACTTGTATTTCATAATTTCACATTTACACGCATTTTTCGCATTTCTCATGCACATGAATTCAGTATTTATTGAATATTTTACCGTAATATGAAAAGAAGAGTTTATTTTACCGTTATATGAAGAGAAAAAGTTCATTTCATCATTATTGGTTTACCTGAGCCAAGTGCTCAAGGTAGCTTTCCTCATTAAATTCCTTTCGTCGTCTGTCCTTTGTCGTTTGTATTGTCATCGTAATTGTAATTCACCATTTCACATTCTTCTCCAGAACCACTGGGCCATTTTTGCACCAATATTGAGTTATAGTCAAGTAAAAAGTTTCTCCTTATTCATGGGGAGATTATTAAGAATTAGTGAATATTTGATAGAATCTTTCAAAAATCTTCTTGTCAAGAACCACTGGTCCAGAAAAAATGAAACTGTAGGTGAAAACCTTATTACATAATGTAAACTTGAATATAAAGTTCGTCATTATACTCATATTTATTAGGAAGGTTCTTCAGGTAGGGTTGGTTTAAGGCAGTCCGATCCCCAGCACTGAATAACTGAAAATGCTAGTGTCTTGAATTAAATCACAATACCATTAGTAGGGTTGTGTATTGTTAAACATATTTAGTGATGTAGAAAAATACAAACAAGATTTCAAAGAGCAAAACGAAATTACGAAAGTTTAATACATGTATATAAATGGTGTTATGAATGTGCACTCCATATTTTTCTTTCATTTTCGAAAAGAAATGCAATTAGAAAAGAACTATATGCGGTATACTGCATATCTTTGCCCACAGGCACTTGTTTCGTATACTGGGTACCCCCTACCTATATTTACCACAAGGTACCTAACTCATTTTCGGGCACCCCCGCTTCAAGCTCGTATTTACTAATAAATCAATCATACACCTACATTATCTTGACATAGTTCGCTCCAAGAGATATTTTTCTACATTGCTGACGTCTCCTATAATCGTAGTACGAAAGTCGGATAAGCTCAATTCTGAGAAGATCAAAAAAAAATTAAATCGTTATAACGAGTTAGTTATCTCGTTATAACGAGTTAATTATCTCGTTATAACGACTACAGTTATCTCGTTATAACGAGTTAAATTATCTCGTTATAACGAGTTAACATCCGTTATAACGAGTTAGTTTTCTAGTTATAACGAGTTAGTATCTCGTTATAACGACATAATTTCTCGTTATAACGAGTTTTTTTTATAACGCGTTAGTATCTCGTTATAAAAAAATAGTTAGTATCTCGTTATAACGAGTTAGTTATCTCGTTATAACGACTTAGTTATCTCGTTAAAACGAGTTAATTTTTCTCGTTATAACGAGTTAATTTTCTCGTTATTACAAGTTAAAACTTGTCTAAAGTTTATATATCTAAAGTATCAGTCACATTATCCAGCGATGGGGTATACGATGAGAAACCGATGCATTTTTTATAAAATGGCATGGTTCACCCGGGACTTTGATCGGACGGTGACTGAGGCCATTTTGCGAATCAATTTTGCCATCGGTTTTTTAATTCGTAGTTAAAATTCAGCGTATGTCTCCAATATGCCTTTCACATCGCTCCTCATCGGTTAGCCATCATTAACACATCCTTCAAGGATCGGCCGATGTATGGCCGAGCATCGTCCAATATCCGTTGAATCTGAGGTCATCGGGGGGTTGAGTGGTGTTCAGCAGATAACTGCCGATCACCGGTCGATGTTAGACCAAACATTGGCCCTTAGTCGACCGATGTACGAACGATGTTCACCAATGTATGAGCGATGTAATATACATCGGCCGATTATTCTGGAACATCGTTTTTTGATTAGCAATGCGTCGCTGGGCCTTTGTAAGTCCGGCCGGCAACCACGCCATTTTTATCATAAAACGCATTGGTTGCCCATCGTATACCCATCGCTGGATAATGTGACTGATACTTTAAGGACTACTCGGCCGATGTGGACCGATGTTGCGGCATCGCCAACACCACGGATTACCACCGATTACCAACGGTCTACGGCTACCGGCCGGGAAATGTGACCTAGGCATAAGTGATAGGAAGTATAGCATATAAAACCGAGTCGATCTAGTTTGTTTATATAGTGTGTAATAAAGATTATATTGAAAAACTAGTTTTTTTTGTTTTTCGAGGGGTTGTGTCTGTGGTTGTAGGTCGTTTATGTATAAACGATGCAGTTGATTCGTGTTGTTTACTTAAAAGTCCGAAGACAAATACATGCACATGTATACGAAAACTTATGACTGCCTCGTTATGTTATGTTATGAGCGGGGAGTAGCCCCCGAATTTTACGCCCATGACCTTATTGCTGATGACTCCATATCTCCCTTCTTCAAAACATTTCTGACTCTCAAAATAATATATATCGCACTGTAAGTGTTTATAATATATGTTGCATTAACGCCTGCGTTAGCTTGCTATAATTATAATGTATAATCTATGTACTTACATTGACATTGATTATGAAAGCTAATAAGTCATTCAAAACATATATATAAAAAAATAGTGTCTTTTATTGGAGAAAGTTGTCATACATAAATTGCAAAACTTTGAAGCAAGTACATTTGGCAATATATTCTTTAATATTGTGCCCTCAGAGACGTTCAAGTATAAATGTGTAAATGTGTTCGATTAAAAGATTGCTATTTTTATCAAACTGTGATTATTGACAGCAAGATCGTTCAGGATTAATACTATTTAAACAATATCGCAAATTA
>NW_026928287.1:0-33126 GCF_032062105.1 Saccostrea cuccullata | reverse complement strand
ATATTTTTGCTTTTCATTTTTTTTTTTTTTTTTTGATTTAACGATATTTTTTGGGGGGGGGGTAAAAAAGAATATGTTTTGCAAAGATTTAAAATATTTTTAATCAGATAGTGATAGTCTACATGTATAGGATGGAACATATAAAAAATAAAACTGAGGCGTCCTGTCATCCATTTCTATTTTTACTCACTTGTCCGGGGAAAACCTTTTTAATTCGAACAAATTACTTATTTGTACGCACCGATACTAATTCGTCTGCTAAAAATTTTCTTTTTTTAAAAAATTTTTTTTCTAAAAAAAAAAACGTATCAATGGAGTCAGTAAAAAAAAAAAAATATATATTTATAAATTTTATCTCCAGCGTGCATCCATTTACATGTGCCATCTTTGTTTTTCTAGGTTTGCTCCTTTATCAGAGAAATGAAGATTAATTGAATGATTGTGAATTGCTCAAAACTAATCTGTCAATATTTCCCCAGAGAAAATGGGGAATTTTTCCCCTACGTGCTAAGAAGAACAAAGATCAAATTATAGACCTAAATCGCTTTAGGTCTATGATAAGTTATTCAAAAAATGCATGAATTCTCGAAGGAAGAACAATTATAATTTACAGCATATTTTTTTTCATCTGTTATAAATTTTTTGTATCGCTTTAAAGGGGGTATTTTTCAATGGGGGTCAATTTTTTATAGGACTAACATATAAAATAATACCCAGGACTTTTTTCTACAAAAAATATTTTTTTTACGGGTGGGGGTCATTTTTTGTTTAAAAATGACCCCCCAGTCATTTTGATGGGGGTCATTATTCGTCTTTTCACCGGCGTAAAGTGGGACTACCACGAAGATTTGCATTTCATTAAAGAGCGTATCGTTACGCTTAAAATAAATTTAGGGAAAATTTTATGTTTACTCGTGGGTAGGCCTAAAGTTAAAATAAAGCCTTTTTTTTTAATTTTAAACAAATTTTGAGAGTTCTAAAGAAAATTTAGGTTTAAGAAGAATTCAAAATACAAACAATGCATTATTCAATTATACATATTAAGAAAGGGCGGGGGGGGGGGGGGGTCACAACTTTGGGGGGGTAGTTATTTAGCAATAACGTCTTAATATTCTAATAATTTCTGCTGAGAAGAAAAAATTGTATTATTAGAGATTTCTTACGTTTTGACAATGCATTCATACACATTTCATTGTGGTATAATATGTATTGTAAATCAATATACATATATAACTATATTTCTACACCCTGCTTGAAAAGCGGGAGGGTACATGTATAAACTATATAGTAATCGGGATGTCCGCCCGTCTGTTACGTTTTTGGGGGTACCCTTTTTCCCAACCCTCCCCCCCTTTTTATTGAAATTTGATGAATTTTTCACAGAATCTTTATTATACCCGCACTTTCTAAAGAAAGTTCGGGTATATTGTTGTTACTCATGTCCGTCCGTCCGTCCGTCTGTCACACTTTTCTTCCCTAAACTCCTCTTACATTTTACACAGTAGGCTAATCATCTTTTGGGAGATGGTTGGGGGGTCTTTTTAGATGTGCAGTAAGGTTTCGGAATTTTGTTTTTCCCCCGGGGGGGAAAGGGGGGTCAAAAATGACGTTTTTTATGCAAAAAGCCCCGTCTTCCCTGAACTCCTCTTACATTTTACACAGTAGGCTAATCATCTTTTGGGAGATGGTTGATGGTGTCATGTAGATGTGCAGTAAGGTTTCGGAATTTTGATTTTGCCCCGGGGGGTCAAATGGGGGTCGAAAAATGACATTTTTTATGAAAAAGCCCCGTCTTCCCTGAACTCCTCTTACATTTTACACAGTAGGCTAATCATCTTTTGGGAGATGGTTGGTGGTGTCATGTAGATGTGCAGTAAGGTTTGGGAATTTTGTTTTTCCCCCGGGGGGGTCAAAGGGGGTCAAAAATGACGTTTTTTATGTAAAAAGCCCCGTCTTCCCTGAACTCCTCTTACATTTTACACATAGGCTAATCATCTTTTGGGAGATGATTGGGATGATGTAGATGTGCATTAAGGTTTTGGAATTTTGATTTGCCCCGGGGGGTCAAATTGGGGTCAAAAATAACTTTTTTTATGCAAAAAGCCCCATCTTCCCTGAAACTCCTCTTACATTTTACACAGTAGGCTAATAATTTTTGGGAGATGGTTGGTGGTGTCATGTGGATGTGCAGGAAGGTTTTGGAATTTTGATTTTGCCCCGGGGGGGTCAAAGGGGGGTCAAAAATACTTTTTTTATGCAAAAAGCCCTATCTTCCCTAACTCCTCTTACATTTTACACAGTAGGCTAATCATCTTTTGGGAGATGTTTGGTGGTGTCATGTAGATGTGAAAAGGTTTTCGAATTTTGATTTTCCCCCGGGGGGTCAAAGGGGGGTCAAAAATAATTTTTATGAAAAAAGCCCCGTCTTCCCTGAACTCCTCTTACATTTTACACAGTAGACTAATCATTTTTGGGAATTTTGGTGGTGATGAATGTGCAGTAATTTTGGAATTTTGATATTGCCCGGGGAGGTCAAAGGGGGTTTGGGAAAATTTAATTTTTTGTGCAAAAAGTCCTGTCTTTCCTGAAGCCCTCCTTAATGTTACTCAGAAGCCTAATCATTTTTTTTAGGAGATTTAAATATCATGAAAATTATGTAAAACATCAACGTTAAAGAGTAAAAAAACATTGCAAGCTGGGAAACCCCTTTGAATTTTTATGAGTAATTAATGTACATGTCAAATGTGAGAGTCATATCTCATCTCAATCAAAAGTTATAAGCAAATGCAACATTTTTGAAAATTAGGTTAGGCTTCAAGGTCAAGGTCACAAAGTAAAAGTCAGGGAATAATTTGGAAAGATCTTATCACAGGTAATAATATACATGCATTATAATATGAATGCCCTAACTTTTCTCTTTCAAATGATGAATTTTAACAATTTAATTTTTTTGCAAGTAGGTCAAACTTCTAGGTCATATGAAAAAAAAAAACCATGCCATTCTCACAGGTAAATACTTGTACATAAGTTTAATATGAATGCCTTAAATTGTCTCTTCTCATTCAGTAGATATGACCGTGATAACCAAGGTTAATTTTATTCAGACAGAAGAACAGTCTGACTGCATGGGTAAAATTGGGCCAGTGGTTCTAGAAAAGTTAAAAATGTAAAAAATTTTCAGACAAACAGATGGACAACATGTCACAACAGACGTTATATGACAAGGAAACCAGAAAAGCTCAAATGAGTGTTTTGAAAGGGTTACAATATGGTTGCAGTACTTGAAAAGCTGTTTTTTTTTCATGCAGAGATATGCATGACCAACATATTCATGTTTTATATCTTCTTTAGTAATTTGTTTGTTTGTTGTGAATACATCTCTCATTGGAATTTTTCCGTCATATGGAGACACCACCAAATAATAATGAAGACAAGATGTGTTTGTGAAACACTGATGTCCCTGTCTGGTAGCCTATGGCGAAGGTTGACGTTTCTCAAAATATGTCAAACTCAGAGAGGTCAAGGTCAAAGGGTTCAAATTGTTGGTATCAGAAAAAAGTCTTGTCACAAGGAATGCACATGTGAAATAAATAATCCCTAGTACTCCCTCTTCAAAAGTTAATTGCCAAGGTTAATTTTTTAAGTGGTTCAAACTCTAGGGTCAAGGTCAAACATATTTATACCTGTTGACAGTTCACAATGAATACACATGTTAAGCATGAAAGTCCTAGCACCTACTGATCAAAATTTAGGCCAAGTTCAAAGTTGGGTAATTTTCTTGTAAAAATGTGTATTCTAGGTCAAGTGATCAGAGGTAAAAATTAATGGTACCCAAATAAAAGGTCTTAATTGTCACAAGAAATAAACCTATAAAATGTGGAAGCCAATTGTATAGCCCATCCCACTTAAAACTTATGGGCAAGGTTATAATTTCTGCAGACAAATAGACAGACATAATATAAACACAAGAAACAAAATATGTACATAATTAGTCAAATGGAAAAAAAATATACTATTTAATTGGAATCACAAAATAGATTGTTATTTCAGGGATAGTGAGTGGGTGGGGAGATTGGACCCCCCCCCCTGGAATTTCCTTTGTTATTTAAACAAGACTATATACTGAAGCAAATAAAAAATGACTTTGGACATCCTCCCCCTAATTAAGAAAACATTGGGTTTTTTTTGTTTATTTGTTTTCAGTGTATGAGTTTTTTTTCTCCTGCTTGTCAGGAAATTCTAGGCATGAATTTTTTTGACTGAGATGTGAACCCCCCTCCCTACTCCCAAAAAAAAATTCTGGATCCGCACCAGTATTGGCAGTAACTGAATGTCACATCGACAAGGGGAGATAACTTCACAATATGAAATTCGTCTAGTGTGGCATGCGATGATCTTTGACCCTTTTTGAACTTTAACCTAATCGTTTGGGTTTATTTTACCCCCCACTATACTTAAACTTGTACTTACCGACCTCCATAGGTCTTGTAAACTTCATGAAATATAAATCCAATTATAACACAAAATGAATTAATCCAAAGCACACCATTCTGCAGCATGTTATAATGATATTCCATTCGGAAAACCTTCGTGCCATCGATTCCGTCACCTTATCAGATGAAGTGGGAATTGGCCGAGGTGTACCGAGTGGAGTTTAATCTAAAAATATGATAATGGGTGACGCAACGTGATGTGATGTAGAATTTACATGTCAAGAACAAATTTTAAATTAATTCATAACAAACAATGTTTTAACAAAACTGTTCCATCTAGCCTATTCCCAAAAGTATGTACTGTGTGATTGTGGTGTCGAGAGGGGGGGGGGGGGGGGATTATTAAATTTGAAAAGGTCCTATTATGAGCAAAACATTTATCAAAATCTAATTTACATTATTAATAGAATTCAAACTGGTATATAATGAATTAAGCATGTAAAATGAATATAGGAGTTTCTGAGTTATAGGTCACAGGGATAATTTCATACTCAAATTGATGAATACATGTAAATTACAGGCACGTAGCAACCGGGGGGGGGCTGCCCCCCTTTTTTTCCCAACATTACCTGTACTATAAGAAAATGTCCATTGAAAAGATGGTTGCCCCCCCCCCCCCCACACTTTTTTACCACAGTATATACATTGCAAGGAAATATGGGAAAAAAACTGGAAGTGAAAGTAATTTTGCCTTGAAAAAAAGTGGCCACTACCCCCCCCCATTTCATTTTTTTTCCTTGTTAATTTTTTTTAGGTTAGTAAAAAAAAATTCTCAGGTTGGCCCCCCCCCCCACTTTCAAAAACGATGCTACGTGCCTGAATTATATAGAATTATTTTGATTTTTTCCTTGGTAAGCCGACCGTAGGATTGTGTATTTAGAGGCAAACACCTTAGTGCGGGTATTACTGTCTCATGACAGCAATCCAGTTACATTTTGCCATTGTGCCTTATTGTACATTTTGATCCGACACATATTTTGGGTTTCCCACAGCAAAACATGGACACTGAATTAAAATATTTTCCCAAAAACATATTTTCTGAAAAACAAAAATTACAACAACAAAAAAATCGGTTTCAAAAGCATAGTAATCCTCTTTCTGGTAATTTTCTACATTTAAGAAAAAAATTCAAAAAAATAACCCATCTTAAAACCAAATAGTTTTTTGTCATGTTTGAAGAGTCCATTTCTTATTTACTTCTCGCCCACATGCGTGGATTTGGAGGGAGGGATGAGAGAGGGTTGCGGAAGCCTCCCGAATTTGCAGATTGATTAACATTGAATGTACAGTGTACTCAGTTAAGGGGGAAAGTAATTATTTTTCTAGATATCTCGGACAAGTGAACCTCCTGGCAAATCTAAGACAGAAACCCAGGGAGGGGGGGGGTCATAAACAATAAGAGATTTTGAAATGGGGAAATATATTATTGCTTTTATAATATCGATGTAAGACGGTGATAATTACACAGTTAAGTTCAAGAATGAATTATTCCTAATTTTTTTCTCAGACAACATTGACGGAGAAGACATATCTTTAATTTTCATGATTTTGTTTAAAAGAGTAAATTTTACATAGTGTAATATAATCTGAGCGCATATAAAGCACATATATAAAATAAAAATATACATGTTTTTGATTTCCAGCATAACTTACATTTTTAATGAAAACCAAATAAAGAGTAGCTGTAACTTTATTTTAGGGGGCTCTCTACAACGTCACAACATGGCGTACTTCCGTAAAAACGCCATTTTGATCCCAAATGATCAGATTCAAATTCACTTAACACCGATAAATCACTGAGTATAACACAACATGCGATATTGTGGATGGAATGTACATTATATCACATCAATTAATACAGTGTATTGCCCAATACGTATCCTTTCTTTAAAAATGAATTGTTTGTCAATTTATTCAATTTCTACTTATTTAGTTATTAAATAATACATTTACAAATTTATTAGAATAAGATTTTTAGATGAGAAAAAAATGATATAAAACATGGCTTGTCCATATGCTAATTCATCATTACGTGTCAAAACGCCATACACTCAGAAATTTATTTCTCCAATAAGCATATATGCTTTTCAGCAAAATATATCCCCCCTAAAATGCAAATTTGATAAGATAAGACATGTATTATCTTCCCATCGACTAGAGGATACTCTGTTCTCGATTTGTATACACCCGAAGGAATGGTTATACCCGGTGAAATTTCGCATGACCCAAACGTTTGATCACCATTGATTGTCAGCTGTTTACAAGTATGGGAAACGTGCAGGTTTTAGAGGAAGTGTGCATTTGGTTATAGGAATTTCTTTTACCGCTTTTGGTCATTTACCATCTTAACTTGTTTTGTTATATATAGCACTGAATAACACATGCAAGTTGGATAAAAACGGTAAGTAAATCTACCTTTCTCAATACCATGAATTCACTAAATACATGTCTTTGTCATTGACTGAAAACGCGATGATTTCCGCTTAAACTCATTGAAAAACAATACATGTACAATACGAACTTCTTTCAATGTCCTTGCGTGACATTTGTTTAATACTTGTGCAAGTAGAGTTTATTTGAAGTTTATATATAAAAAAAACAGTACCAAGATATTTGAGTCCACTCTTAAAGCGGATCTCTCACACCTGAATTTTTGTGATGTTTATAAATTTTTGACAGTTTTTCAATTTTTTTCAATTTCTTTTTTTCATTGTTTTTAACCTTTGATATTATATATCTTTTCAGATATTGAAGAGGATCCAACCAGCTATTCTCAAGAAAATGCTGTTTTAGTTTTTCTTTTGTCTATTTTTGTAAATTTAAATAAAAATTATGTTGATTTTTTTTAATCTTTGTTGGTTATTATTTCAATATTTTATAAAACTAAACTTTGAAGAGAAATTAAAAGCACTGGGCTTATAAAAATATAGATAGGAGGGATTTTAACAAAATAAATAAAATATTTCAAATATTTCTAAAAAATAAATTGAAGTACTTTGGAACCTTATTTTATCGGATATGGGGTCTATTATTTGAAACAAATGCATGCAACAAAAATCAGTTATACTTTATAGGTGTAGAGAGCCCCCTTAAAGACAGAGACCACACAAGCAGAGAATTTTTGTAAGAATATCTTTGTAGTCATTTCTCTCTCTCTCTCTCTTTCTCTCTCTCTCTCTCTCTCTTTCTTTCTCTCTCTCTCTCTGCGTACTTTTAAAACGGTACATTACATTTAATCTGCAGATAGTAAAGATTTTTTCCATAACTGCACGACCTAGAGTCTAATATTTTTAAATTATATTATGAACCTTTGTGTCATTTTAATAAACAATAACAATGTTATAATGAATCATTTGATTTGACAAAAATTTAATAAATTTAGAGAGGATTATCTTACATGTGCCATAGTAGTAAACGTGTAAAATTTATTTCTTGACTCAAAATGTGTACATATGTAAACTGTTTGCATTTTGTATTCATTATTTTTGCTTGCATATACATTTCTAATGAAAATTTTTAAATCTTCTGTCTCAAACATAATTATCTGAAGTATTTATCAGTAGAATCAGTATTTATCATGGAATTTATTATCAAAGGCAAAGTCATTAATAATTATTAGTATTTATCAGTAGAATCAGTATTTATCATGAAATTTATTATCAAAGTCGAAGTCATTAACCTGTATCATTTTCGGGAAAAGGGGGAGTGGCTGTAATTAAAATTCCAAAAATGTAGTTTTGCTTAATTCCAAAATACATGTACATGTACGGTCCTTTTCTTCCTTTCAATTTATAAGACTTTCATCATTGAAATGTTGTAAAAAAAAAAACAACTAAAATTGGTTCCTTATAAGATACATGTCTCCTACATGACACTATAAACCCGTGCATGTTTCAATTAGTGCAAGTATTAATTTATCTATAATTTGTGTTATTCTGTACTTTGACGTGCTACAGTTTATACATTTTTGTACCATTGGGCAATGTTTATGTTTCTGCGCCTGCGCAATTCAACGTTGTCAAGGACTTAGTCCTGTGACTAAGCGTATCTTTTACGACTAGACTTACGCTACTTGGTGAAACGCAAATTACGCCCGACTAAACTTTGGCGTAAGCCCCGGAAGTACGCCTAAGTTAAGGCTTTACTTTACGACTTTTGATGAAACGGGCCCCAAGAGCTTAGAAAGATGACATCAAACTATAGATATAAAACGGAAGACTTTGTTTTATTTGATTTCATACACATGAATTATCATTACCATCATCATCACTATTATCAATGCATATATGGTCTTGTCTCATTATAGAAGTGATGTATCACACTGGAATAAGTAATAACTTTTTTTGATAACCATTAGTGACTAAAACTAAGAAACATAACTTTTGAGATCTCCTCTCTAACATTGAACCAAAATATTTTCCAAATATTTTCCCCTAAGATTCTTTGCAAATAACAAAAGATTCATGCTCTCACAAACTACCATGGGATGAGTAAGAATAAATTTACTGTGATGTGATTGAAGCAAAAAATAATAATGCAATAATAATCATTGATCAACAAATATATAGTAGAGGTCATTAGAAAAATTTTGTAAATATAAGATATGAATTTGATTTTTGTACATACTCAACGACAACGCTTCATGCCTGTGTAAAGACGAATAATAACCCCCATCGAATAATGACGGGGGTCATTTTTCCAACAGCCGAAAAAATGACCCCCGGTCATTATTCGACGTAGAAAAATTACCCTTTTGCCCGTAGAAAAAGTGTCACCACCCTAAAAATTTGCAGAATCCACGTGAAGAAAAATGACCCCCGTAGAGAAATGACTCCCTGTGGATTTAAGCTGAAATTTGTAGGGGCAAAAAAAAATTAGATAAACAAGCATGTTGGCCAAAATGCTCACCTGAGCTTATTTGGAATTAATTGATGATATGTTGATCTCATAACATACAAATATGCCGGTAGCTATATTTTAAGGCCAATGCGATGATTCAGAATCTAAAAGAGTAATGATTTCGATGGTGGAAATCATCGTACTGACAGAAAAAATCAGCAGAATCGTATATTATTATATCCTCCGCTTGAAAAGCGGGAGGGTATACTAGTATAGTGATCGGGATGTCCGTCCGTCCGTTTGTTACGCTTCGGGGTATCCATCTGTTATCCGCAACTCCTCTTATATATAAAAAGATGTGTTTATGAAACAGCTATGCCCCTGTATGGCAACATTGTGAAGATTAAACTTTTCTTAAAGGCAATTTAAATATAATGGTACCCAAAGTAGGGTCTTCTCACAAGAAATACAATTGCAGAATAGGAAAGCCCTAGCACCACTTGTTCAAAATTAATGGCTAAGGATAAGTGCTTGAAAGGTAGGTCAAACTCAAAGGTCAAAGGGTCAAAGTTGATGGATTCTTAAGAAAGGTTTAATGTAACAAGGATTACATTTGTGAAGTATGAGAGTACTAGTTTCTACCGTTTAAAAATTATAGCCAACGTAAATTAAAAATTTATTTGGCATTTTTGTGTAAAATGGGACAAACTCCGAGGTAAAGGTCAAAAGGTCAAATTTGGTGGTACCCAAAGTAAGGTCTTATCACAAGGAATATACACATATTGAATATGAAAGGCATAGCTACAATAAATCGAAAAGTTATAATAGTCAAGGTAAAAGTTTTTGCGGAGAACAAACCGCCAGATAGACATTACAGTACGGACACCTTAAAACTATATACCCCCGAGTCTTCGATTACAGGGACATAAAAAGAAATGGTCTTCAATTAACTTTTCATATTATGATACAGTATAAAGAAGACGTTACCAAAAATGAAAATGTTTGTTCTGATTGTTCATATTCTCTGAAAATATACTCAGAACTGGGTAAAAGGGTGGAGTAAACAAAGAATTAAGAAATGTAATGAATACTGTGTGCTAAATCAAAAGTTTATGTCTACATGTAAAGTTTTTGCATTAGAATGGGTATCTAACACTAGCCCATAGCTCTACAGAGCATAATTATATATTTTTAGGTGTTATACCCACCCCACCCCCTTACGTACTTATTTAGGAGGAAGTCGATTATCATCAAAAGCAACAAAAAAAAAAAAACAAACTATCCTACCTTTATTTTTCTATAAGGAATGACTAAAGATAAGCTTAAAATAATCTACTTTTCTACTAATTTTCAACTGTTACTTTGCCACAATACTTTCAAGTATACCCCCACCAACATTTAAAGTATGCTTTAATCATGGCGAGGTAAATTATGATATGATAGAACTTGTGTGAAAAATTTCAATATTTTATCTAGAGCCTCTTTCAGTATTATTGAAAGGTACAGGGTTTTATTTCTTTATTTATTTTTTTTTTTTATTTAACGTATTTTTTTTTTGGGAGGGGGGGGTAAAAATTTCATGGTCAAATAGGATTTGCCAAATTTACACAAGCTAAACGTATGAAATGAAGGAAAAATTATTTTTTTCTATTAAGAGAATTGGAATTTGATTGTTGCATGGTTTGATTTCTAAAAACAAGTGGAATATCATTCTTTAAGCAAACATTATTAGGAGGTATATTAAAAAGAAATTTTATTTACTTGACAATTAAAGAATCTCTTTTCACTTTAAAGGGGGTCATTTTTCAATGGGGGTCAATTTTTTATAAAACTAACATATAAAATAATGACCCCTGAGGTCACTTTCTCACAAAAAATGATTTTTTTCTACGGGTAGGGGTCATTTTTTGTCGTTGAAAAATGACCCCCGGTCATTATTCGATGGGGGTCATTATTCGTCTTCTACACCTGCACATTTGTAATGAAGCGCTAACTCTTCGCACTCACGTTTAAATACATAAACATTTTAAGATATGTTGAATAGACTTAAAAATTAAGACAGCGTTGTAATACAAGTACAGCCACTTTTGCTTCAGTAGCCTTCAGGTTCTCTCTTTATGTCATACATGTACATATACATATTCTAATGATAATGTGCAGGACCTTTAGTCGACAAGCTTTATCGATATCTGTTCTAATCACATGATTTCATGCATCTTTCTAGGTAAAATTGAAATTCCAAACATACTGATAGAAAAGTACATTTGAAATATCTCATTATCTAAAAAAAATATTTTGGTTGTAGCTAAAATTGTAATGTTTCAATAACCAGAGACAGGCGGTTGGAGGAACAATTGGACAAAGACAACCATTGTTTTGGAAGTTTCTATCAAATTTACAGTTTCTTTTGGATACTGCTTCAAGTAAGACCTAACATTGGTTCTGTGTTAAGTAATGTAAGTTTAATAAAATAGAATGGAATTCTTTGACGAAGGAATTAATTATGAAAAGAGTGGCTACCAAGAGTGAACTTTGTGAACGTGTTCATGAATCTCAAATATTTTTAATGAAACGAAGCGTTTAAATGTATCACGGCTCGTATCCGTCATATGACGTTATTAAGTTGTGGCGACTATCATAATCGCACGTTGTATATAATCCGATATTTTGAAAAGTATGAATCATGTTGAATTGAAATTTTGGATCAACCCTCGTAGAATAGAATTCTTTGGTGTATGAAATATTAAAGTTTATAATCATGACAGAACATGGATGACTTATCCGAAGTTACACTTTACAGATATATTAGAAAATTTGCTTTTATATTGTTAATATTACTCTCACAAAGTTGAACTCTTTAGATATCATCATCACAAAAAAATATTCATAATTAGTATTTGTTCCGTAAATACACTTAAAATTGTTTAGTTTTCATGATTTTTTGAATTTACAACTAAAACGTTGATATATTTCCAGAATATTAAAATCTTAGCTTGTTATTGCATGTGTGATATTTTTATGAGTTAATTTAAGGTCCCATTTATTACATTTTTTCTATATTATGAAGACTGATTAATCAACACACTAAACATTTTCATTATTTAAAAAAATACAAATAAATATTATAGTATGTAAGTATTGTTATAGTATTTGCCAAAATATTTTATTATAGAATTCAAAAACATTATTTTGAATATTTGATGATCTTCACAATACCATTCTCATACTCCCCCATCCACAGTCGTCCCAGCGTGTCCACACTCATTAGTCCACAGAAATCCAGACTACGGAGAAACTGACCATCCTGATCAATGATGTGAGTACAGAAATTACCAACATCCTCAATTATTATACAGCCCGCGGAGTCTGTGACGATAGTCGAAGGTTCAAACTGCACCCTCATCGTCTGCTGTCCTTTATATCGGTATCTGAGTTTTCCTGCCTTATTCACCACAACGACTATCTTACCATTGACGTCAGAGGCACAGATATCCCCGTTGTTGTTTTCTGTCACAAAGAGCATCTTTTCCCCTGCTTCATATAGTGGATTACCTTGGTCGTCCTTCTCTATCTCCTGCTTTATTGTTTGACCTTCATAACGGACAATTTTATAATTTTCTTCATCATGTGTACACATACTGACCAGTAAGCCACCTGATTATGTACAACACAGTCCTAATGGTTGCCATCCCTCTGGTGCTGTGATCTGTGCTGTTGCCAGGTAGACGTCATTAATTACATGATTAAGTGCATCTGTGTACAGCAGATGTCCTTCTTTTGAAACTGAAATGTCACTAGGAAAAGTTTTGTAAGTAGAAGTAACAGTCCCCTGTACAGAACCCTGTTTGTTGATACGAGTGATGGTTTTATTCCTCCCTGATATCCACATCTCCTCTGTATTTAGAAATGTCATCCTCATCAAATCTGTTATTCCTGTGTGGAAGGCTGCAATTTCTACGGCTTTATCCAGGAGCTCATTGGATACATCTAACCTGTAGATCGGTTCTGTTTGAATCTTTGGTTCTGTTAATTTTCCAAAATCTTGGTAAAGTTTACCTTTATCTACGTCCTTGGAAACGAAAACTGGTTGTTCCACTTTTACATGTAGTGGAATGTTTAAATATATCTGAATATTGCTTTCATATTTTGTGATGTGACTAACGTCCATGGACTTGAGAAATCATTTTGTTTTACAGAGCAATTTCATTTAGACTTTTAAGAGCATTTTTGATTTTTTTCTTCTGGTTTTCTTTTAATTTCCTGATGCAATCTCCTCCATTTCTGCAATATCTTATTGTTCTTTGCAACGATTTCTTCAATGCATCGCTGCCATTCTTGCCCATGCTCTGTGACTGATTGTTCTAATTCGTCAAATTTAGCATTCAAAGCCGCTAACTTGGATTCTATTTCTGTATCTGCTTGTTCAAACTTTGGAATTATATCGCCATTTAGATAAACTGCGTCTCTCTCTATATGCTTTTTCTTTTTACCAACAATGTCCTTAATATCAATAATTCTATGACCATTATGGGCTCCGCTAAGACACTTAAAGCAAACTTCTACATCACAGTTCTTACACTTAAAAGAAAACTTTTGCCACAATGGGCTTTGCAGTTTGGAAATGAAAGATGGAATTTTTTCTCTCGGTATTTGACAATTTCGTAATTAGAGAATGATGACGTCATAGTGTTTCCCAACGCATCTCTTCACATTAGTTGACCTGACAGGGATTACAGTGAAGAAGGGCGGCTTCTGTCACAGAGGTGACACAGGATAACGTCTTGTGCTTTAGTTGTACTGGTGGCCATTTTGGCAGTGTTACGAATTTCCTGTAAAATTCAATCTACAAACAGACGAAAATAAATACTCAATAAATTGTAGGTTTAGGTTGCAATATGTGTAACTTATGCTTTAAATTCCATTTAAAGACAAGGTTAATCATTCAATGAAGACATTTGTTTGTTTTTGCTTTGTTTTTTTTAATCCGTGCGTGCATATCATTTGCTTTGATAGATCCGCCACAGTCCTTTAGATGCTTTCATTCATCTTACTAAAGACTTTGGTGTAAAAAAGATATTTAAACTAAATTTGAATATATTTGATCAACGCATACTATCTATTTCTAAAGTCAGTATACTCCTTACGTGCCTGTAGTCATGTTTTGTTAGCCGCAATATCCGGTCAGTAACTGAGTCTAGTAGAGATAACATTTTTCAAATATTACCCTAAATATACACATTTTTAAAATTTATTTGTTGTGAACAAAGGAAACACTTTCACGTATCTGTTTCATATCAGCCTGTTGTATAGTTTGAACATTACAATATGAACTTCCGTATTGAGAATACTTTTTAGGGTAACAGTTATAAAAAAAATTCGAGATAATTGGGTACGCATCGGTCAGATACCAGGTATGATTTTGAGAAATGAATATCTTAAGATGCTACCCTAATGTGTTTAGTTTTATTATACTCGTTTTTCGTTATAAATAAAACAAAAACTATTACCTCTCTGTTCTTTTGCAGTTAGAGTTGTTTCGCTTCCTACATGAATATAGCAGTTAAATCCAACTTAGGTCCGTTGCGAAAACATATTGTTCGGTAAAAGGAGAGAAAAGATGTAATACTAAGTATTTCAAGATGCAATTTTAAGGGGCTCTCTACACCTATAAAGTATAACTGATTTTTGTTGCATGCATTTGTTTCAAATAATAGGCCCCATATCCGATAAAATAAGGTTCCAAAGTACTTCAATTTATTTTTTAGAAATATTTGAAATATTTTATTTATTTTGTTAAAATCCCTCCTATCTATATTTTTATAAGCCCAGTGCTTTTAATTTCTCTTCAAAGTTTAGTGTTACAAAATATTGAAACAATAACCAACAAAGATTAAAAAAATCAACATAATTTTTATTTAAATTTACAAAAATAGACAAAAGAAAAACTAAAACAGCATTTTCTTGAGAATAGCTGGTTGGATCTCTTCAATATCTGAAAAAGATATATAATATCAAAGGTTAAAAACAATGAAAAAAAGAAATTGAAAAAAATTGAAAAACTGTCAAAAATTTATAAACATCACAAAAATTCAGGTGTGAGAGATCCGCTTTAGAAGTGCACTGATCTGGTATCGTTTTTTTCTTTATATATAAACTTCAAATAAACTCTACTTGCACAAGTATTAAACAAATGTCACGCAAGGACATTGAAAGAAGTTCGTATTGTACATGTATTGTTTTTCAATGAGTTTAAAGCGGAAATCATCGCGTTTTCAGTCAATGACAAAGACATGTATTTAGTGAATTCATGGATTGAGTAGAAGATTGACTTGCGAATTGGTTTTATCTAACTTGCATGTGTTATTCAGTGCTATATATAACAAAACAAGTTAGATGGTAAATGGCCAAGCGGTAAAAGAAATTCCTATAACCAAATGCACACTTCGTTTAAAACCTGCACGTTTCCCATACTTGTAAACAGCTGACAATCAATGGTGATCAAACGTTTCCGTCACATCCGCCCTAGTTTCACTGGGTATAACCATTCCTTCGGGTGTATACAAATCGAGAAACAGAGTATCCTCTAGTTCTATGGGAAGATAATACATATGTCTTATCTTATCAAATTTGCATTTTAGGGGGGATATATTTTGCTGAAAAAGCATATATGCTTATTGGAGAAATAAATTTCTGAGTGTATGGCGTTTTGACACGAAATGATGAATTAGCATATGGACAAGCCATGTTTTATATCATTTTTTTCTCATCTAAAAATCTTATTCTAATAAGTTTGTAAATGTATTATTTAATAATTAAATAAGTAGAAAATGAATAAATTGACAAACAATTCATTTTAAAAGAAAGGATACGTATTGGGCAATACACTGTATTAATTGATGTGATATAATGTACATTCCATCCACAATATCGCATGTTGTGTTATACTTATTGATTTATCGGTGTAAAGTGAATTTGAATCTCAATATCTGAACATTTGGGATCAAAATGGCATTTTTACGGAAGTACGCCATGTTGTGACGTTGTAGAGAGCCCCCTTAAGAACCACAGACCTTTAGATTCTTAAATTAATCTAACTTATAAAAAAGAAATGTGTAAAAAAGATATTTCAAACTATATTAAATATATGCATCACATTTGTGCACATAAATTTAGATCTGATTTTCAGAGAATCTTTAGTATATCTAATCAATGCAAAGCCGAAATACTAGACGATGCAATTTGGATCAAATTTAGCCTCAAAAGTTTAGAAACTTTTATAATCGTCCTTTAAGAACATTGGAATACAAAATCATTTTCATTAATTTTGAATCAATGCTTAGAAAAAAAATCGCACTTTGAAGGCCTCAAAAAATTTCTTTACTGTTCATTGAATTAAATTGCCTTGAAAGAGAGGCCACTCATTACTTAATGTTGTAAGAAATGCAAAATTTATTATATCACCTATTCAAAAAAATTCAGGAAGGCAATTGAATGAGAGATATTACCTATATCTAGATAATTCTTTTAATAAAAATCTACACAAAACAGTTAACGAAAGGGAGATAATAAAATTATTCCAAGTAAATTTGATTAACTAGATTACAATGAATAGTGTCATCACTAGAATGACAAAAGCTTAAACATTTACAGTGTTACATAGTATAGTTTTGCATGTACACGTAAAACAAACCCCATTAATTCGATTTTAAGAAGAAAATCGATAGCGGCCACCCTGGGTTATCACTAAATGCAGAACTAATGAAAGTGGACAAAATGAAAAACAAAAAAAGTGGGAAAAATGAAATGCTTCCCTGTATTTTAGTTTAATTTTTTCCCCAATACCTTTCTTATCTTTGCAATCGTGTTTTTTATCACAAACATAACATTATATGTCAACTAGACTTAAAAATTTTATCATTTTCTTCACCATAAAACATTATTTGGCTAAAGAGTCTATTGTGAAGAGGCAGAAGCTGTGTAGCTAAGTACGGTCTTGTTGGTTGAAACCCATGACGTGTTAAAAGTCTATATGTCCTATCCGAACGGGCCATCTTTTAGCCACATCCACTCCATTAATACCGCTCTAACATTGACTTTATTAAAAAAGTTTTCACCTCCTTTGAATACTCTATTCCGTAACCTTCAACATCCATTTTTATTATTTCACTATAGGAACACAACAATTCATTGCTGTGTTCTTTTTATTGATTTTTTTATATTTGAATAATTAGTAAATGATACATTGTATTATAGACTTTTGAAGTGAAAATATTAAATAAAGGTATAAAAGTATAATGTGAACTCATTTTAGGGTTTGTACTACAGTAACTCATTCAAACACACCGAAAATGACAAATTGTCCACGGATTCCAATCTCATTTTTTGACGGACTTTTCCGTTATTTCCCCATTATGACAAGGAGCACACGGCGAGTGTGACAGGTCGGCAGAGGATGCTCACTTCTCCATGGCACCTGATCCCACCTCTGATGTTTTAGAGGTCCGTGATTCTTCTACTCCTAAATTGTAATGTATGAATGACTTTTTTTTTTACCTTGAATACTGTTCGGTATCTCCTTAAATTTCAATCAGCTCAAAGAAGACACATGTGCATTAATTGTAGCTGAATTACTTTAAATAAATTAAATCTCTTTTCCTTATGAAAACCAGATTGCTCTTTTCTGAAACAATTTATATACATTAAAGGCTGAGAAATAAATAATCTTTCATTCTATTTTTAAAAACTAAGGTATTTGTATTACATACATAAACAATTATTTCAGAAGTAAAGAGGAATGTTTGGATAAAAAAAAGTCACTAGTAGAATGGACGATACTAAAGGACTAGTATTTACTGACCGGAAATAATGCTTACGTCATGTATTGGTAGGTTTTCTAGATTGATTCTATTTTAGCAAAGTCTTGTTTCTATATATACTTTGTAAGGAAATTTTTTAATATACCGAATCTGACTCCTTCATCCAAACCAAGACCTCAGAAAGATGGCATCAAACCTTAGATATAAAACGGAAGACTTTTTATTTTATTATCATCAATGCATACATAGTCTTGTCTTATTATGGAAGTGATGAAATACTCTGGAATAAATAAAATCCGAACAGGATCATTTTTTATAACTATTATCACATATCAATGAGATATCTATCAAAAGTGAACAAAATTAAAAAACAGGCCTCTCAAAAGATTCTCTTTTCTCCCTACAGTAATTTTATGATTTCGATTAACTTTTGAGGTCTCCTTTCTAATATTGAACCAAAACGCCCTCAATCAAAAGTAAGTGGTTATTCCTTTATAATTTAATTCAAGATGTAACATGTCATTTGATTGGAAATTTTGTTAATTTTATTTCGTGTAAAATAAGTTGATTTCTTCACAATGAGTTACGTCAAAAATGTATTCGGGTTACTTCGCTTGACATTACTTTCAAAATATACGCTAAATCTGAAGCAATTTTTGGATGAAAAATTGTCTTATTGTCAACACTGAAATTAAATTATAGGGAAAGGAGATAATTTTTGCCTAGGTTATACGATATAACAAAAAAAAACCTTTTTAGTTTACGCTTTTTTATAACTACTTCGCGGTTTATAAAGCGTAAATCGTCCCAAGTTATGTTATATCGTATAATAAACATAGGTTAAAATAAGCTTAGTTCATTAAATATCTATAGAAAAGAGCATTTCCTTTCTGTTTGGGTAAAAGACTAACTTTTGAATGTTCCTTAAAGACTAGGGTGGAAATCCGATCCACTTTTTAATTGGTACGAAAGAAAAGGAACTTAATGATTTAAGGACAAAGAATTGTGTAAGAATTTACACACAAAGAAGGAAAATTTATTAAAATTGTTGTTTAATGTTGGAAAATGTTTTGGCTCCGGTCCATAAGACTGTAGAGGAGCCATTGGGTGTAAAGAAAAAGGTGAGTGTTGCCATCTAGTGATTGACGTCTTCAGCAGAAATAGGACGATTGGAATCTTTTTGTTGTTGTCTACAGTACATCAAGTGTGTGAAGCCATTATAAAATATCCGCTTAAGGACAGATGATACAAACAAAAAATGGATGTCTGGATTGGTATATATTTTTGGCCTAATTTGTTGCAAATGATGCAAATAATAACTTCCTAGAAAATAAAAGCAAATGTAAACCTTCTGTGATGTTCAAAAGCATGCCCTTCTGAAACCATCCTTATTATTCTAGTATACAAATATTTTTCACTTCAAATTCCATTTTTGTGCAACTTTGAATAAAAAAATTAAAGACTACGCGTAGAAACCTATTCATATTATTCATTAAAAAGTGACCCAACTTGTTATTTTCAAATTTTTGACAATAGTTTTTTTGTTCATCTGTCTTAAAATAAACATAAATATTGAAAAAACAAACAGTATCCAATATCAAAGTCCATAAAACATTACAAAATAAGAACAAGTAAATACGGACAAACAAACCATCAGAGGTGGGATCAGGTGCCATGGAAAAGGGATATACCCTCCGACCCACCCCCCGTGTGCTCATTGTCATGATCGGGAAATAACGGGAAAAATCTGTCGTCAATTCAGTGTACATATACCGGTGTATATATATAATTGACTAACAATTAGTATGAAAATCGTCAGTCATGTAATCATGTATTTTCAAGGAGAAAGAAAAGGATGAAGAAAACTAACAGTGATCGATCTAAAAAATCTTTGAACAATACAAATATGTGAATAGAAAATAAACACAAACCCCTGGACATTCATGCTGGGATCAGAAGCCAAGGAGGATACTTACGAGTGCTTACTTTAAAAGAGTTTATTGAAATTCCTGTAACATTAACTCCTATGTGAGTAGCTTGCCTGAATTAAAAACAGAGAAAGGTAGAAGAAAGTCATCAAGAGCTAAACGGTAATGGGGCCCGAGAATTGATGGAATGCATGTTCCCATATAGCTGGAGCATTTCCAAAGGAGACGGGTTGTATTGTAAAGGGAAATACTTATTGATCCTACAGGGTACTTGTTTGGGGACCACAGTTATATTTTTAGAGACTTAAACATAGGTTTGCCAAAAAGGTGCTAGATGCCCTCGTTTGGCAAATTCAAAAGTTCTCGGAGAAGATAATACTACTTGTTTAGGTTTTAGCCACCATGTTTACCAATTAATATTTTACATGCCAATGCATACACAACCGAAGCAACACTTAAAATGGAGATTCTTGCAATGAACAAACAAAATACATACATAAGTAAATTTTCTGCGTGTTCATAGTAAAATTTACGCACATGAACTAATAATTTGCTACAAGATGTATGTAATTTGCATCTAGTCCTGACTGTGCAGAATTTGCATAAGAATAAATCAGTTATACGACAAAAAATTTCACATTGGGGTAAATTTACTTATGTGTAAAAAATTTCTGAGGTATGCAAATTATGTCGTATGAAATGGTATCATACCCAAGTCATACGACGAAAATTTACTTATGTGTCAAATTTACATATAAGTAAATCTACACACGTAAGATAAAGTTAATTTGCTATGCGTTCAGTGAGATTTATGTGCTGTAAGTAAATTCACATTTTCATATAAACTAAGGAGATGGACAGTTTAGAATTGTGATTTTTTTTTTTTAAGAAAAAGTATTTTCCTCACTGTTTGTGTATAAAACAAACTTTTAAGTAACTTTAAAATCTCCCTCAAAGGAAATGGGGGGGGGTCCGTTACACTATTTCTTGGGACAACTTAATTAATGACTTTAAGGAGAAAAAAAGGTATAAGATTTACACAAGAATAAGGAAAACTTATTAAAATTATCAATATGAGCTGCAAGATTGACATGGGAAAATTTTGTTGCAAATTTTAATTAACTATTCTATCAATGATAGAAAAATAGAACATTTAATATTTATAAATACATTTGTTATATTTGCGATGGAAGAACTTTTTTATAAGCTTTAATTAACAAAAAGGACATTATTGCCTGTGTATATATTAGATTGTATAGAAACATTCCTTTCAAACAATTTAAAAATTTTATTTTGATTTAATCATAAGGGTTTAAATTATATACAAATTAATCACAATGACACATTTTAATAGCAAAATAATTTTCTCAAAAATACAGCTCATATTGCTTTATTGTTGGAAAATGTTTTGGCTTCCATCCCATAGATTGTAGAAGAGATTATGTAAAGAAAAAAGTGACTTGTCATCTACTAGTTGACGTCTTCGGCAGAAATAAAACAACTTAAAAATATTTTTGCTGTTGGGAAATCTACAGTACATCAAGTGTGCGAGGCCATTATAAAATATCTGCTTGAATATTATAATAATTATTTATTTTCCAGTAGAATGAAAAGGGTGAAAAAATCCAACAGTGATCGATCTAAAAAATCTTTGAACAATAGAAATTTGTTATAAGGAAATTAACACGAACCCCTGGACATTCATGATGAGATCAGGTGCCCAGGAGGTTACTTACAAATGCTTATTTTCACTAGTTTATTGAAATACCTGTAACATTAACTTATATATGAGTAGCTTGCCTGAATTAAAAACAGAGAAAGGTAGAAGAAAGTCATCAAGAGCTAAACGGTAATGGGGCCCGAGCGATTGATGGAATGCATGTTCCTATCATAGCTCCGGAGCATTCCCAAGAAGAGAACTTGGATAGTAAGGGCAATACTTAATGATCCTACAAGGCACTTGTTTGCGACCACAGCTATATCTTTAGAGACATAAACATAGGTTTGCCAGAAAGGGTGCAAGATACCCTCGTTTTTGCAAATTCAAAAATTTATCTCGGAGGGGATAATGGCTCCTTGTTTAATAGTTTTGTTTCTAGCCACCAAGTTGCCCGCGTGGCGCAGTGGTTTGAGAGTCTGCTATAGAGTCGCGAAGTAAGGAGTTGATCCTTACGTCGCGGGTTCGAATCCCATTGTTGGACGTGAAGACCGTATCCTTTGGATGAAACTGAATTCCCTTGTCGCAGTAGGTGCTGGCATGGAAAAGATCCCTCCCTGTTCAATGGCCCTGAGTGCCGAGTATAGGACACAATTTGCAGCTCTCCATCGGCAAGTGATGAGTGAAAAATTCTCGAGAGGAACGTTAAACAATATACAATCAATCAATCTAAATAGCCACCATGTTTACAGACTGATATTTTACATGCCAATGCATACACAACCGAAACAACACTTAAAATGGAAATTTATAAAATAAACAAAACAAAATGCATGCATAAGTAAATTTGCTGCGTGTTCGTACAACAGAATTTACACACATGAACTAATAATTTGCTACAAAGTGTATGCAAAAGTTAATTTGCACCTAGTCCTGACCAGGTGTAAATTTACTCAACTGTGCAGAATTTGCATACGAGTATATAAGTTCATACGACAAAAATTGCACATGTGAGTAAATTTACTCATGTGTAAAATATACTGAGGTATGCAAATCATGTCGTATGAATGGGGTATAAGATTCTTTGCAGTAGGTTCATGCTCTCACGAACTATCATTGGGTGAGTACGAATATTTCCACTGTATGTGATTGAAGTAAGAAAAAACGAAAATGCAATTATAATCGTTGATCGGCAAATATATTATAGTAGAAGTCATCAGAAAATAATGTAAATACACAATGCTTCAAGTTGCGCTAACTCTTCACGCTCCCCTTTGAATACATAAATATTTATAAATATTTTTAAATATGTTGAAAAGACATAATAATTAAGGCAGGGTTCAATTTATAATACATGTATAGCTTTCTTTGCTTTTGTAGCCTTCAGGTTCTCTCTCTATGTCATATATGTACTTTGGACATATTCTAATGCTAATGTGCAGGATATTTAGTTGACAAGCTTTATCTGTTTTAATCACATCATTTAATGCATAAAATTGAAATTCCAAACATACTGGTAGGTACATTTGAAATATCTCATTGTTAAAAGAATATTTTGGTTGTAGCTAAAAGTGTAATGTTTCAATGACCAGATGCAGGTGGTTGGAGGAACAAATGGACAAAGAGAAACATTGTTTTGGAAGTTTCTATCAAATTTACAGTTTCTTTTGGATGGTGCTTCATGTAAGACCTAACATTGGTTCTAGGTTAAATAATGCAAGTTTAATAAAATAGACTGAAATTCTTCGTGTGTATGAAATATTAAAATTTACAATCGTAACAGAACATGGATGACTTATCCGAAGTTGCACTTTACAAATATTCTGTATAAATAGTCCATCCGTCAGCAATATCCATAGAACATACGTACTGTTATTTAGTAATTTAAAATGTGAATTAAGTTTGTTTTCACAAACTTCATCTCTTTAGATTTCTTCACCAGAACATGAAAAAGGTACTCATAATTAATTTTTAGGCGGAAGCCGCCTATTACATTTGCTTTGTTGACCTTTCGACCTCTCAAGATGTTTGCCCCGTTTCATGGTACTCCAAACGGATGTATCTTAAACTAAGGGCATACAACTCGCTAAATCATATTCGAACCTCTTCCCAATCTTTATCGTTATTATCATATCAAAAAGCGTGTGTTATGGCGAATTTATTTTAACAATTTATTTTGATTAATGTAAAAAAGTCCAATAAAAATAACAGCCTAACAAAAAAACGAACAGTTATTTTAGTACTCCTGATATGTTTCACTTTTGAGAGAAGAACAACGACAACACATAAACAAATCGGGTTCAACATTTGATAAGGGGGGCCTGAAGCATCTTTAGAAATACTACGAGGGAGAAAATAGTTCAAGTGGGTAATTATTTTAAGAATTAATGACAGGTACATAGCTACTGAGAAACTAATCTTTTCAATAATCTTGTATAAATAAAAAAGAAGAAAAGAGATATGTAATGCCTTTTATCAATTGTTTATTTATATGTACTACATTCGCGCAACAGTCTAACATAAGACGATTCAGCGTGAAATTACTGTCAACAAACCCACGTGGAGCGCAAATGATTTACAATGGTTAAAGGGAAATGACAGGCCTACTTTTTCAAAATAACAAGGTAATAGGTTTTTTTTGATAACCCCTATTTTTATTGTCACCCTTTCTTTTTTGTTTTAACTTGAAAATTTCGCCTCCCTATGCAGGCATGCTTTAGATATCGTAATATGATAGCTGTTATGGTGGGGTCTTATGGAACGAACTGGTACTCTATAATTACCATGATTACTGCCTGGGAGAAATTATTTGAGGAATTATCATGCCGAGTTTGTGTTACATTTATATATCCTTTTTCTTATGTTTTAATGTAAAAAATTATAAAAAAAGGGAGGGGCCAAAACTAAAAAATTTGGACAGAAATTTAGACGCAAGCGTAAGAAATTGTTTTTTTTTGTATGATGTGCCCCTTACGGAGCCAGCTAACAGAAAGTGGGAAAAAATAAATTTTGCATTGTAAATTTGCTCTGTGTCACCTCTAAATGGAAAAAAGAAAACTTAACTCAGCACAACCAGAAACACTTTTCTGAAGGTGAGTAATCAATTTATTATATTTCAGGGGAAAAAATTTTTCATAATTTTATGAAAATTTTTTGGGGATGGCAAAAAGGGAACCAAATACTATTTTTGTAAGTGTATTTTGACATTTCTTTTTTTGTGATTTTGGTTTTTTTTTCTTTTTGGGGAAATCATGCAAATTTATATGATTACTGATAATGTAGGCTTTTAAAGAAAAAAAAAAAATAAAAAAAATATTGGGGAAATCAAATGGAAATATTTAATAATCCTTTTATTGATTTTTCCCAATTTAATACACATTTTACAGGTAAAAGTAGATAAAAGATTGATCTTAGACCTTTTTGAGCTTGTAACCCCAAAGCTGATTTTTTTGTTTATCAATGTAGTACATTTTCCAAACAATTATAAATTTTCCTTTGGAAAATTTTTTTGGTACTAAAATTAGTTATCAAATAAAACACAAATGCACAATACCCCCAAAATTACAAACGGTTTTTTTTAATTAAATTATTTTTTTTCAAACTGCTGTGTACACATGTAGGTTATATAACTAGCAAAAGAGAAGGGACAGATGTTGTTGGTCGGGATCCTATTTATTTGTTTCGTTGGTTGTTTCCAGTATACGTACACTAAATTTACAGTTACTACAAAAGGGGTTTGACTTTCAGCAGTTTTGAATCTTTCGTTATTTCTATATACCCACTTCACTCTTGAAGGGGGAAATAGTGGCATTAATTTTTTGTGCATGTCAGATTTCACTGAATGAATAAATGAATGTAGCCCAAAGGGCCCAAAAAACAGTTAGGTGAGATGAAGAAGCTAATTACCATTTGCATGTTTTAGTCATAATTGATAAGTTTTGATAAAAATGTGTTTCTTGAAATAAAAAAAATAATATACAAAAAAAATTAACCGGTCCCTTTATTTTTAGTATTTGATACTTGGACGTTGGATCGAGTACCCGGTAAAGTTGACTTCCCTAAAAATTATATTAAAATATACATAAAAGGTTATTTGAGGTCCTTGATTTCATTTATTGAAAGTCGGATACATTGTAAAATAATTTTTGTTAAATAAACATTACGAGATATTTCTAATTTTTTTTTTAATTATACACTTTGAAGAAAATTCTCCCAAGAGAAAGTTGTGAGGGGAATGGTGTAGATAATCTCCAGAAAAAAAAACACCACTTATATTGGGATGTATGTACCAATATTTTACAATCATCATAGACAAATTTACCACTGGAATTAAAAAATAAAATTGTCTTGCATTCAAGGACTTTGCCATGGTAGAAGCTCTCCTGAAAAAAAATTCCATTTATTGTGGACATCATTACACAGGGTTTACCTGTTTATCAGCATTATAAACTTTGTGATTTTTTTTACCTGGGCCATACATGTATTGAATGAAAAAAATTCATAGAACCAAAGGGGTTTTTTAAAATGTAAGGTTTCTTGTTGTTCATCCTTTTTTAATTAGCTGCTATTAACAAAACTTTTTTTATTGGAAATAAAACTTAATCACATAAAAAACCAAAAAACAGGGGTTTTGGGTTTTATTTTTTTATTATCATTAGTATCATTTTTGTGTGAAATTTTATAATCATCCATTTTTTGTTCCCCCTTACCATATTTTACAAATTTTATGCATTTTTAACTTGCATTTCAATTTTTGACTTGTTATTCTTAACAAAAAATTGGGGGTACTGTGAGCAATGAGCTCACTAAATGATCCCCCCCTCCATATGATTATAAAGGAAAAGTTCATGTTTTGCTGTGGGCCGGGGAAAACCCCAAAAAATATGTCGGATCAAAAAATAAAATAGGGGTGCACAATTAACAATATGTAATAAAGATTTTATAAAAGGGTTTTATTAAATTTAACTCAGTGGTATGAGGAAATTTCGGTGGAGATGATTTCCCAAAGCGTAACAGATTGACGGACCCCTAAGTTTCAGCTAGACGGACGGACTACCCCATTTGGGGTTTCCCTCCCCCTGTTAAGCGGGGGGGATAAAAATGTTAAAATTGGGGTTTTTTGCTATTTACTCACTCATTCTCAATGTTCCCTTCAAAAGGGAGACATATTGTTTATTCTTGTTCCCTTTGGGTTTTAATACTACAATCAATCAAAATATTTATCACACCCCCCCCCCCCTTTTAAAAAGGAATTTATGCTTCAAATATGTGTCATAAAGTTTTGCACACGAGAACTTGCAATCATGCTTCCCCTATCAGTACTTTCAGTACTTTGATTTTTTATAAACATACTTTTAAAATTGTCTAGTTTTGTAATTTTTAAATCAATAACTAAAACATTTTACTTTAAACCTAGAATATTAAAATCTCCCATGTTGTTACATCTTTCCTAATTTAATTTAAGGTCCCATTTATCACATTTTTTCTACATTATGACAATTAATGAAACACCACACTAAAACTTTCCCTTTTCTAAAAAAAAAATAAATATTTTTAAAACATTTCATCCAGTTTATTAATGAAATCAGCCCCTTTATTTTGTGTATTTTATGATCTTCACAATTCCACTCTCATACTCCCCCACCCACAATCGCCCTATTGTGTCCACACTCATTTTTCCACAGAAATCCAGACTACAGAGAAACTGACCGTCCTGATTAATGATGTGAGTACAGCAATTCCCGCCATCCTCTACTATTATACGATCAGCGGAGTTTGTTTTAATAGCGATAGGATAAAACTGTTTTTTCATCGTTTGTTGTCCTTTATATGGAACGGTTTCCAGCCTTCGTTCACCACAACGATATCTTTAGCATTACAATGCAGATGCACAAATATCCCCGTTGTTGTTTTCTGTTACAAACAGCATCTTTTTTCCTCCCCTATATAGTGGTTTACCTTGGTCGTCCTTTTCTATCTCCTGCTTTATTGTTTGACCTTCATAACGGACAATTTTATAATGTTCTTCATTAAATGTACACATACTGACCAGTACGTCACCTGATTCTGTGCAACACAGTCCTACTGGTTTCCATAATCGTGGTGTTGTAATCTGTGCTGTTGTCTGTGGACATCATTAATTATTTGATTTTCAAAGTCTGTGTACAGTAGATGTCCTTCATTTGAAACTGAAATATCAGTAGGATGATTTCGACAAGTAGAAGTTATGGTTTCCTGTACAGAACCTTGTACGTTAATACGAGTGATGGTTTTAAGATTCTTCCCCGTTACCCACACCTCCTCTGTATTTACACATGCAATCCTATTCAACGGTGTTATTCCAGTGTGGAAGGATGCGATTTTTATGGCTTTGTCTAGAAGCGCACTGGATACATCTAATCTGTTGATCGGTTCTGTTTGGATCTAGGTTCCTTTACTTTCCCAAAATCTTGGTAAAGTTTACCTTTATCTATGTCCTTGGAAGCAAAAGCTGGTAGTTCCAGATCTATTTGTAAGGAGATATTAAGATACTTCTGAATATGGCTTTCATATCTTGTGATGTCACTAACGTCCATGGACTGAGAAATCTTTTTGTTCTCCAGAGCAATTTTATTCAGTCTTGCAAGATTATTTTTGATTTCTTTTTGGTATTCTTTTAATTTCTTTATGCCATTTCCTCTCATTTCTGCAATATCTCTCTTGTTTTTCGCTACGATTTCTTCAATGCATCGCTGCCATTTTAGCCCATGCTTTGTGACTGACTGTTCTAATTCGTCACATTTAGCATTTAAAGCCGCAATTTTCGATTCTAATTCTGTATCTGCTTTTTCAAATTTTGGAATGATATCTTCCTTTAGATAAGCTGAGTCTTTCTCCACCAGCTTTTTCTTTTCATCAACAATGTCCTTGATTTCAATAATTTTATGCCCATTATGGGCTCCGCTGAGGCATTTGAGGCAAACTTCTACATCACAGTTCTGGCACTTAACAGTACACTTTTCGCAACTATGAGCTTTGCAGTTTGGAAATGAAAGATGGAATTTTCTCTCTCGGTATTTGACAATTTCGTGATTGGAGGACGATGACGTCATATAGTGTTTTCCGACGCATTCTTCACATAAGTTGACCTGACAGGGATTACAGTGAAGAAGGGCGGGTCTCCTGTCACAAAGGTGACACAGGATAACGTCTTGTGCTCTAGTTGTACTGGTGGCCATCTTTGGCAATGTTACAAAGTTCCTACCAATTCAATCTAAAAGCAGACGAAATACTCCATAAATTCTAGGTTTAGGTTGCAGCATGTGTAACTTTTGCTTTAAATTCCATTTAAAGACAAGGTTAATCATTCAATGAAGACATTTGTTTGTTTTTGTTGTTTTTTTTAATCTGCTCGTAATTATCATTTGCCTTGATAGATTCCACACAGTCCTTTAGATTTTTTTATCCATCTTACGAAAGATTTTGGTGTAAAAAAATATTAAAACTAAATTTTAATATACACAGTATTTGATCAACGCATACTATCTATTGCTAAAGTCAGTATACTCCCTACGTGCCTTGTGGCAACGCACTTTGAAAAAATTACGCACTTTGAAAAATTTTTTCAAAGTGCGTTAAAATTGGGACAAAATCAACGCACTTTGAAAACATTTTTCAAAGTGCGTTAAATTTGGGACCAACTCAACGCACTTTGAAAAAATTTTTCAAAGTGCGTTAAGAGTCTACATCAATATATTTACCATGGAGACACTTAACGCACTTTGAAAAAAAAATCATATTTTAGTCAAGCCTAACCCTAACCTCAAAAATGAATTGATTTTACTCCCGTCGAAAAGAGGAGAAGACGGGTATAAGATCCCTCAGTCCAAATCTTTATCTTTCCAATACATAGGTGTCGGTAACAAACGGGGGAGGGGAGCAATAAACCTAAAAAAAGGGTACGCTGCATTTTCAATGCTTATACGATGTATATATCTTTCCAAAATAAGTGGGGGGGGGGGGCTTAGCCCCCCATACCCACCCCAGGCCCATCCCCCCGTCGCGATGTCTATGCTATACTCAAAGCATTCAAATAATTATATATTTACCTAACTGGTATGACGTTGAAAATTTTAATAATAAATGAGTTAATTAAAACAGATGAAAACTAAAAATTTTTTAAGTAAGTAAAACGTTGAGAGAAAGAATTTTCATAGTTTTGAACAATCAAATTGGCTCCTTTTTATTATGATAAATGTAAGTTTCTTGAAGCTGTCCTCTGTAGGCCCCCTATATCCCTTTTACATCTCTTTCAAAAATAGAATTTAAAAAAAGAAGAAACAATTAATAATTAAATAATCGTCATTTTTTTTCAAGACCCTTTAATTTTTCCCTTAATTTATTTTTCCAATTAATATTTAAAACTCAATATCTAGGTCCTAAGTGTTTTCTTAAAAATTATAAACCAGGATTGTTTTTTATCATAGTGACTTTTCTTAAAAAGTTGTCAAAACCGGGATTGTTTTTACATACCGATTATTTGGGGAAATTTGATCAATCTTTACATTTTTCTCAAAGTGCGTTAATATGGTCATTTTAACCATTTTAAAAAAATTTATTTTTTTAAAATCTTTTGGGCCCCCAAATTTTAACCATTTTAAAATTTTTTTTTTCAAAGTGCGTAATTTTTCAAAGTGCGTTGTAAATCCCTGTACTGTTTTTTCCCCGCGATATCCGGTCAGTAGCGAGTCTAGACATTTTTCAAATATTACCCTAAATATACAAAATTTAATTTATTTGTTGTGAATTATCAAACACTTTTTCCTACCTGTTTATATCAGCCTGTTGCATAGTTTTTAAAATTTCAAAATTTAATTCCATTTAAAATATTTTTTTTTGGGTATCAGTTATAAATATTTTTAGATTTGGGTACGCATCGGGCAGACACCGGTATGATTTTGAAAATAAATATTTTAAGATCTACCCCAATAACTTATTTTTTTTATACTTTTATAAATAAAAAAAAGAAAATTTCCTTTGATTCCCTCATAACAGGTTGTTTTAAAATCTCTATTCCCCAAAATTAATTTGGTTTGAAATGCTCAATTTTCAGTTGAGTTGTTTCCTTCCTACATAATTTAGTACATGTTTTTCACCTCAACAAAGGATTTTTGCTGTACCAAATCACTTGGTACACCACAACCCAAAACTTCATGGGTTAGTAATCTTCCATTGTTGCATAAATTATTACAAATATTACCAATGATTTGTAAAAACTTACAATGAACAATGGACCTGATCTGCTAAAGTAAAAAATCTACTAGTTTCATAAATTATACAGGAAGAAAAATTTCTTTCTCTTCCCCTGTCTTTTTTTGAATTATTCAACTGAAGCCAAAATTAAAACATGAAAAAAATTAATTAAAATCAAAAGTAAAAGAGAAATTTAAGAAATGTCTACTAATTGATTGAATATTTTGGAAATTTTCCATTTCACTGGTACTCTTTCAGAATTTTCATTGAGAAGTGAGAACAATAAAATTTTCTTCTTTTAATTTTTTAAACAGAAATGGACTGATTGCCAGGAAACAGCAAAGAGTCTAAGTATGATCTTTTTTAAGAAGTTCAAATACGTTGGAACTGTCCTATATTGCTCAAGTAGTGTACATGTATATCCAATCGTAAACCTTTCTTTTCCAGCTTTTCGTTTTCTATGGAATTCTTTGCTTTAAGGAGATATATTTATCAATTTTACCACCTAAAACAAATGTGTAATAATGTCCACAAAAATAAAATGTTCCTGACTAAAATCCATCCAAATGACATGACTATCCTCATTAAGAAGTTTTTGAATCTTAGACCGGGAATATTAACTGGCAAAATTGGAAATATACAGCTTAAACGTCATTTCTATCTGTTACAATCAAAACATTCAGTGATAGACAATGAAATGGGCGGGTACAATTCGACGCGGACGTGGGGAAAACATCGGATAGAAATTGCAGATCGAAATTCATTTTCAATCCACTTTAGCTGTTTTCAAAGCAAAGAGTGAATGTATGATCCAAAAATCAACTAATTTTAACCCCCAAATCATTTGTTTCAAGTTCACATTAATATGAGTTTTAGCTTATGATTTTAAGAACGCGAAAGATCAAAGAAGACAAAGATTATTTTTCAGGAGATATTTGATTCTAGAAGGGGGGGGGGGTAAAAATTGTCGAGTCAGGTCATGGCTTAACATGACAATATATTTTATTTCTAGGATTATAAGAGTGCATGAGCTTTATACTTATTTATTCTCACTGAAAACTGTTGGACAACTTTATTTAAAAATCGTTCAACCCTCCCCCCCCCAACCACCAATACAAAGATATACATATATTTACCAAACAGAAATGAAATATTTGTCCCTTAGATATTAATTTATTTAAAACACTGTACCAAAAAATTCAAACTGTAACAAAATTGAAATTATTTGTCTTCTTTTGTCTTCTGGGTCATTCAGTAACAATGTGCGTTTTAGCGTAGCTGAGGTGGATTTCGATCTGCAATTTCAATCCGATGTTTTCCCCTGTCCGCATCGAATTGTACCCGCCCATTTCATTGTCTATCACTGAATGTTTTGATTGTAACAGATAGAAATGACGTAAGCTGTATATTTCCAATTTTGCCAGTTAATGTTCCGCGGTCTTACGGAAATGAACCTGTATCGTGTCTGAAAACTACTCACTGTAGACCGTCACCTGACAGGTAGATATTACCCCGAGGGTATTATTATTACATCTGGGCCTGTACAAAATGGCAACAGTCAGGGTCAAACTATCGTTATCTTGATTGAATAATACGAAACACACAAAGATTTGCAATTAAGGGGGGACCTATGTCCAAAAGTCTTTGTGTGAAAATTTTCAAAACTTTGACATTTTTCCTTACCACTTGCTCTTAATTTTTAGGTATTAAAAACAATACCTTTATATGCTTATTTTTACACAAAAGCACGTGCAAAAACAGTGTGAAATGCTAAAAATAGACATTTTCAGACATTATTGTTCTACTCCAAATATGCGCTAAAAAGTACCAAAAATGTCAAATCACATTCAAAATCAACAGGTATTTAATTTATATGACTTGTATCTTTAAAATGAAGGAAAATTCATTGTAATTCATCTCGCATGAAAAATTATAAAGGAGCACAATGTAAGTATCATCCTGTTTTTCTTGTCGTATTTTTTACAATTCCGACATGCATAACAGGTAATATCTTAAAAAGTCTTTTGTGAAAATGTTGTAATTCATATTTTTTGAAAGAAAGGATTCCTCTCTTTATTTTAACAAAGAAAAAAGTATACCTTTATGATAAAATAAACGAGAAATATGATTTTCTTTTATTTTCGTACTCTTCTGTCATAAAT
>NW_026928286.1:0-32876 GCF_032062105.1 Saccostrea cuccullata | reverse complement strand
GAATTTATAATGTGCATTAAGGACCATTCCATAAAGCGCACATGTTTTAAAGCATCACCTCGTAACTCTTTTTACATGACATTAATGACATTTCAATAAAGCTCATGAATCGCGAGAAGGTCAAGACCTTGAGTATCGTATAACTGAATTCCCCCGAACTTAATCTAGCGTCCTTTCTCTGTACCCATAAATCTTTGAATATCTACTGAAAGGGAAAAGAAACGCAGGGTAAACTTTTTAGGTAAATTAAAATTATTTTCTTTCATTTTTTTTTTCAGTATTTCTATCTAACTTTTAAAATCATCTTTACAAAATATATAACCAAAATCCCATTTTATTTTTTCTTATAATTTATGGGTTACTGAAGCTGTTTGACGATACCTCCCAAAAGTGAAAATCACATTATCTTCAATGTCTCTCCCGCGCATCTGTCATGAGCCTTATTTCTCCTTTGATCGAATTTAGGTAATTTAGTGTAGGTATACTGATCAAAGAAGTCAATTAACCAAATTTAAGGGTTACGGACACTACACGATACTTTAATTTTTCACAGGCTTGAGGATGAAGTTTTCGTTTTTCAGCATTTTATTTCTCGTTTCAGTTTCTCTGGATTTTTTTTATTCTTCAGATCTCAACTTCATCTGATAAAAGCATACCATAACCAATATACTTTGAATAAATATATACACTTGTAACTTTATACAGGTGTTATGTGCAAGTAGCAAAGTCAAATCTTGAAGAATAAAGCTCACTAATATTTCTTTAATTTATCTGGGTTTTTTTTATTCTGCGAAGGATTCTATTTTTCTTCAAACAGTTAAATATATTATATACTTTTACTAAAAATGGTTTAATTTTAGTTTTTTTTTTTTTTTTTTTTTTTTTTTTTTTAAATTTTTATAGTGTCCGTAACACAATTACTTCCCCAATGTTTAACATTTTGAATGCAAATTTACTTGCATTTAACACAGTTTAAGATATTACCTATCAGCAACTAGACAATTGAAGCAATATATCACAACAAATATTGGTTATGTAACTCATGATAATAATTTTTAACTATCTTTATGTCATTGTGGGTGTCCAGTCATTATTTTAGTACTTGCAGTAAAGAAAAACACCACATGATTTAAAGAATTCCAGCTAATAAACACCTTTTATCTCTAAATTTAATAAAACACTGCTTCAAAAACGTATCTGTAAATTTGTGGAGAAAAAGTAAAGATATTTCATTTATTAACTTTTGGTTACGGACACTACACACTCAACAGGTTATTTAAAGTAGGATGAAACTTAACCTTAAATAGAGTAATTCCAACAATATTTTCTTAAATTTAATACCAGTCGACTTAAAAAATTAAAAAATAACGACATGCTATTTGACTTAAATCCTAGGATGTCAATGGCATCTGCCAATATCAAGATGATGTAACACCAAGGTTCTCGTATATGGAAATGGTGCAATCTGGGTTCCCCCAAAATTTGTTGCATTATCAAAATTAGGCAAAAAAATAAAGTACATTGATTAACTTGTTAAACAAACCTCTGACCTTTGTGAATAGACTAGCATTAGTGTTTTAACACAGCCTGTTTAAAACTGCCTCAAGTACAGGTTACGGACACTACAGAATTTTGTAGTGTCCGTAACCAGATTTGTGATGATAACAGAGAAACAGTGGTGATGATCAGAAAAATTGAACACATCTCAGCATCTATATGAAACACCTATGTAGGAAATTAGTTAAGATATTTATGGAGCCTTCCTATTTCACATAATTTAAGTGATAACGGACACTACAGTTTTTTGTAAAAACTTAATTTTCCACATATAAACATGAGAAATTTTTCATTACAATGGTTACATAACCCAATTTTTTTTCTGTAAGTAACAAGATTAATACTGTGATTTTAGACAGAAATCTGATAAAATAACTGATATGGACATTATTTTTATTTGGCACAATGAGAGGGGTAAAATTATGTGGAAAATGTATAACATTGCACCCCCATTACATTTTCTTTCATATCTTCAAAAGTTGTTATTCAATCCTAAAATTCAAGCACCAAAAAAATTTGTAAAATAAATTCTAAAGTCTGATAATGATCATTGGCATGAAAATGTATGATATTTAACAATTATTTCAATTGAAAAATGCTGTAATTTTGAAGTGCAACCCATAACGCTAAAAAAAGAAATTTTTTGGGGTAAATTTTCTGCATTCACTTAAAATCTGTTAAGGCTAGATCAAAAAAGTTTTGTACACTAGTCCTTTATAAGGATTCCTATCAACGAATTATAAAATTGCAGGTAAAGAAATAACATTTCTTAAAATCTGTATAACAATGTAATATTCTTAATGCCTTAATTGTATTTCACCCGATTAGTAAATCGGCCGGCTCAAAAAACCAAATTGCAGAATTGCTTTCTTTCATTTTTCGTGTGAATGTAATGATTCAATAGCCTACTGTATAAAAGGCAGTTTTTTTGGTAGTATAAGGTGGCAATTTAAGAGATTGAAGGACAAAAAACCCGCTCACAACATGACTCTGTTTCGCATTAACGTCATCGTCACGGTTAATGAAAACCATTCAACGCCCTTTTGACAAAAGGTAACACGTTTTATGGTGGAATATTTACAAGAAACAGTTTAGTTACCCGTTGTTGCCTTTTTCACTAATTAGGCAATCCGAAAACCAAACCCCATTGAACTTCCGTAAACTGTATCAAGACTGCTAATATTGAAAAGCAATGTATATACCTAGGTGCATCAAATGGTGCAACATAATTATGGATAGACTCGTCGTCATCAAATTCCACATGTTTTGGGCTTTAGGTTTTTCTCGTGACGTCATACATTTTACGGTTGAGTAAATCTAAACACTGATTTTGGTGCATAGTAAGTAACATTTTTCATCCGACCAATTTTCGTAATTTTTGGTCATAGTAACTAAATTTTTCATCCTACCAATTTTCGTAATTTTTGTATGCGGTCAAAAAAAAGGAATAGAATGCTACCCTGCGTTTTTTTTCCTTTGGGATATTGAGAGAAAAATGATTTGAATCTTTGTGGGATTTGTTTTGTGCAAGTTTGTGCATTGTTTGTTCACAAATATCTCTGACTTATAAATACAACTGAGAGTTTGTCATTTAGAATATGTGAAACCAACTACTATATAGTAGTCATGCAGTACCACTGACTTATAAACAGTACAGATTGAGAATTTAACATTTATTTAGAAGGATATGGAGATAACGAACAGTATACAATCTCAAAGTCATAAAACAATACAAAATAAGAACAGAGCACAAAATAGAGGTGGGATCAGGGGCCATGGAGGAGTGGGATCCCCCCCGGGTAAGAAATCAAGAACTGTTTTGCTGTATTTTTTAAAATAGCAATTAAGCAATTATTAATATCTACTTATTGTATCTACTTTCCATTGACTTAATTTTTCACTGACAAACAAACCCACAAATTCCGATCGGTAATGTATTATTTGGCATTTTCTAATGCTTGTAATGTTAAGCCATTAGATTTCCTAAATGTTAAAAATTCAACAGTACATGTTGCAAACAACGGAATCATAGTCTTCATGTTAAACTTAAGTGTTTTTATAGACACATTGGTAAAGAAACGAAGGGGGTTGACCTTTGGAGTTTTGGTGCAACGGAACATTTATACCTTTACTGGAGAGGTGGGAGACTTTATAATATGGAGAAGATGTGATGAGGCATTGTATGAGCTGGTTTAAGAATAGAATTTCTTGGCAATGTAGCAAAGAAAATACAGAAGAGTTTAAAAAGGGAAAATAGAAAATAACTCAAAGTGTATACATGTATTGTATGAAGATATCCAGAGAGTTCCGAAGTGAGGATGTGAATAACTTGGTCCTTTGTGTCATCGTTTTCAAGAATTGTTAGGTTAAAAGCCAAAGACATCAGATTTTTTTCTTAATTTTTTTTTATAATAATGGTTTTATTCGTTGTTTTTAGTGTTTCTGAAATTTGTAAGATTGACTAAATTAACCAATCAGGAATTAGTGTCTATCTTTGGTTGTGATTTGACGGTAAAAAAAAAAACCCTTCCTTGTCTTTGTTTAGAACAATCAGATAATGACTCGGGCTTTTCCGTCGGAAAAAACCCGGAAAATTGAAGTATTAAATATGTAGTTATCTTTAAAGTGTCAGCTACAGAATAGATAAAAAAGTTATTTAATGCTACAACATGATGAAATGAAATTGTTATCGTACAGTCTATCTATAGTACTTTTCACAGTTTTCCCAGAATGCACGACCTTTGAGCCGAGCATGCATATTCAAGGAATTTGGACTAACATAGTTGCTAGCGCTCGAGAGCGCTAGCAAAAACGAAATTAATATAAAAAAAAACGAAGTTAATAAATAAAAAAAAAAAACAAAATTATTAAATAAAGAAAAACGAAAAATTATTTATCCATTAGTAGTACAAGCCGTCTAGATAGGAGGTTCAACTGAGTGCACTTTTGGGCCTGGGGGGATAGGGGGTTCAACGGAGTGCACTTTTAGGCCCTGGGGGATAGGTGGGTCAAGGGAGTGCAGATAAGGGGGGTCTGAGGGGGATAGGGGGTCAACTCAGTACAGTCCTTGGGGGATAAGTGGGTCAATTCATTACATATAGCCCCCTAAATACGGGGTGTTTACACTTTGTTTACATAATACTATACGCTGCTACTACGATTTTGGCAGCGACTCAAGAATGTGATTATGACGTCACGCTTTCATTCACAGTCTAGACAGTCTAGCCTAACCAGTTCCAACTGGATTTCCTCAAAACAATAACAAACAAGATGTGTTTGTGAAACACAGATGCCCCCGTATGGCAACATAGTAAGGATTAAACTTTTCTTAAATGCAAATTTAATTAATTGGTAACAAAAGTAGGGTATTCTCACTAGAAAACAATTTTGAAATTTGAAAATAAGCCAATGTTTACGTTTTTTTTAATAAGTACAAAAATCTCCAAGGTCAAGGTCAAAAGGTCAATGTAATTGGTATCATATGAAAGCTCTGGCAACATAGAATACTTATGGAGAGTATTGAAGCCCTAGCCCTTACCGTTCAGAAGTTATGACCAAGGCTAATTTTTTTTAAAGTAGGTCAAACTCCAAGGTCAAGGTCATAGGGTCAAAGTTCTAACTTGTTATCAAATGAAAGGTCTTGTCACAAGAGTTCAATATGTAAAGTATGAAAGCAATAGCCCTAACTATTTAAAAGTTACGGTCAATGTTTGCATTTTTTAAAGTAGGCCAGTATCAAAGGTCAAGGTCAAAGGGTCAAAATTCTTGGTATCCAATAAAGGGTCTTCTCACAAGGATAACGCATATGAAGTGTGAAAGCCCTATCCCTTACCGTTCAAAAGTTATAGCCAAGGTTAAAGTTTTTTCACAAGTAAGGAAATCTACAAGGTCAAGGTCAAAGGGTCAAGGTTGTTGGTATCCAGTGAAAGGTATTTCAACAAACATTACATATGTGAAGTATAAATGTCCTGGTGTCTACTGTTCAAAAGTTATGGTCAATGTTCAATTTCTTAAAAAGAAGGTCAAACTCCAAGGTCAAGGTCAAAAGGTCAAAGTTATTGTTATCAAATGAAAGGTCTTGTCATAAAGATCAAATATGTAAAGTATGAAAGCACTAGCCCTAATCTTTAAAAGTAAGGGTCAAGGTTTGTTTTTTAAAGTAGGTCAATCTCAAAGGTCAAGGTCAAAGGGTCAAAGTTCTTGGTATCCAATGAAGGGTCTTCTCACAAGGATTTCATATATGAAGTATGAAAGCCCTATCCCTTACCGTTCAAAAGTTATGGCCAAGGTTAAAGTTTTTTCACAAGTACAGAAATCTACAAGGTCAAAGGGACAAAGTTGTTGGTATTCAGTTAAAGGTTTTCAACAAACATTACATATGTGAAGTATAAATGTCCTGGTGGCTACTGTTCAAAAGATATAGCCAAAGAAAAATTTTAAAATTTTCATGTAAAAGGGGGTAAAACTAAGGGTCAAGGTCAAAAGGTCAAATTTGGTGGTACCCAAAGGGTCTTGTCACAAGGAATACACATGTGAAATGTGAAAGTCATAGCTCCACTAAATAAAATTATGGACAAGGTTAAAGTTTTTGCGGACAAACAGAGAAAAGAAAACAGAGAAAAAAAACAGACGGACACGACAAAAATATCCCCAAAACTTTTCACGGGGGCATAATAACAAAAGACAGATGATAACAAGGCAATTTTATTCAGAATCAAAATACAACAATTTATTTTTCTTTTTCTGTCCTTTTTCATCATCGGGGATAGTTTCCTCTTGTGAGTAGTGCGGGGGCCCTGGAGTTTCTTTTGATTTTTTTCTTTTTGTCTCCTTCTTTCACTAAAGGTTTGGCTGGTGGGTCCCTGAGATTTGGGTTCTGGGTTTTTTTCCCCAGTTTTTGTATTTCTTTTACAAATTGTTATCCTCCTCACCCTTGTACACTTATAGCCCAATGACCAAATTTCCCACTTGTAGCACAAATCTTTTTTGGGGCAATCTCCCCAATCCCAACTCTTTGCAGATGAGCATGGATCCTCTTTTTATTTTTCTTAGTCTCTCCTGATCCCCTTTGTCCTTCTTTTTCTGGTAAGTGCTTCCTCCTCCTCCTCTCATTTTGTCTTGCATTTTTCTGACTTTCACTTCTAATTTGGATAATTTGGCACGAATCAAACAAAATTCACTGGTGTTGTAAGTTTTCAGATCAGTCAGCTTGTTGTCATGATACCACCTTTAGCAATATAATTCAGCTTGTTGTTAAGATCACTCACCTTGTTATTCATATCATTCAGCTTGTTGTTAAGATCACTCACCTTGTTAACAATCCCATCCAGAGTTTTTTTAAATGCCCATATCTTCTTTATTGGTTTGGAAGATTATACATACCCAAATCTAATCCCACTGCGTCCTGTGACTCTGCAGGGCTTACATACCCTTCAGGTGTCACATAGCTGGGGTTGTCGGGGGATTCATCATTGTTTCTCCCAAAAATTTTTTAGTCGTCAAGTTCGAAGTGCCAACAAGACTGATCTTTAAAACCCCTTTTTTTTTTAATACCTGCTGTGGGTCGTGTCACGTTTTACCTGCGTTTTTATACCTGTTGCATATTTGGCCGTGTGCAAAAAATTAGGGGTACGTGTGCACTTCTTACCTCCCTTTTTCTATACCTGTTGCATCACCTTGGGGGCCGTGTGCAAAAATACTTTTCCCTATGTTTTATAGGGGGTATAAATGAAAAGAAAAATCCGGTCCTTTTTTCACAATCGACTATCATGTCAACCCTGAACACCCTCCATTTTAAGGGGTATGATTTTTTAGTACAATGGGCACAAAACCCCCAAGAATCCCTCCCCCCGGAGGAAACAAGTATTTCAGGAAGCACCACTATCATGGAAACCCTCAGGATTTGTGGTTAAAATCCTAGCCTTATCACATTATGCGACCATGGGGAAACTAGCTACCATACATTTTCTATGTCGACATATGAAAACAATTCTCCCCCAGAAATGGTACGGACTGAACCTGACCCGTTATTTCGGAAACCCTTTACAGTTTCCTGACCCATCCCCAAGCGGCCAAAGTGATTTTACTGTGGCAAAACTAGATGCGATGGAAAAAGTTATTCAATCAATGAAATCATGGAAATTTCCACGGCTGGGAAAATAGTGATTTTTAAATACCATCAATCAAACTAACCCCCCCCCCCCCCCCCAAGACCGGAGAAGTCCCTGGATGCAATTAGTAGCGGATCAATACATTTCGGAGGAGAATTCGACAGTTAAAAGTTTGTTAGTTTTTTAAAAAATTAAATAAAAATCTTGTAATACAATACGTTATGTTTTGTATAACGTATTTTACATGGGTTCGGGTTCCCTCAATTTCGCTTCGTCACTGTGGTGGCGCTTTTTTCCAAAAGCGATTTTTTTTTTTTAACCAATCACATTTGATCACGTGATGGATTGTTGATGTTTGCCGCATATTTTACTATCGTCTGGTATTGTGTATAAATACAGACCCTCCGAGCCTCAGTTCTTCCTTCGTGACTGAGTGTATTCTACATAGTGAAGAAAAAAAAAAGATATGGGTGGCAGTTTTTTTTGGGGTTTGTTTTCATCCCTGGCATGGTCATCGAGAGCCATTTAATGTGAGGGGCCCCGGAAGGGCGGGGTTAATATAAATATGGCTCGGATAGCGGGGTTTAATGACGGCCCCGAGCAGGAGGGCCAACCCCCGGGGAGACACCCCCCAGCCGCCCCCCCGCCACTAGACCCGCTACGCCAACCCCCCCGGTCAAGCGAGGAACCGGGGGTCCCCGGGGGTTTTGGGTCCCCACCCAGAGGATCCATTGTAGCTTGTGCCTAGCAGACGACGAGAACAATAATTTCTGTTGTTTAGATGCCTCCAGAGGCCGGCATGCCTCCTTTGTGTGCCCCGGGTCATACCCAACCCCGTTTCCCCCTTTTCCGGAATTAGGTTATTATTCAGCCTTTGAGCTGGAGACCACAGTCTGAGGGGGACAGTCCAGTGATTCTGATGATGGTATGCAAATCGGGCAGTGTCCAGCACCTACTACGCGTAAAAAGATCCCCGGGCCCACCTGAATCCAAAAATATAAAAAAAAAAAAAAAACCAAAAAAAAAAAAATTAAAAAAACCCGAAAAATTACAAAAAGGCCGTTTACGGCCGCCCAATTGTTTCGAAAAATGCCCTTCCTGTATAGTCGATAAATAAGAAACGAATTGTGTGTGTGTTAAAAAAAATTTTTTTTTTCAAAATACATCAAGGAAACGATTTTTTAAAAAAAATATTTTTTTTAAAAATCAAAAAAAGGGAAAAGGTTGTGTTTCAAAAAGAAAAAAGTACCTTTTACAGTCGATATATAAAAAAAGAAAAGATACCTTATAAGTCAAAAAAAAAAAAAGAAAAGAGTACCTTATACAGTGGGTAAAACAAGAAACATTGTGTTGGTCTTCAAAAAACACCAGGTACTTTTTTAAATTTTTTAAAAATTTAAATGTTTTAAATTTTTAAAATTTTTAATAATAATAATAATAATAATAACAAACCCTTTTTTTAAAATAAATTCACATCAAACACACATTTTTTAATTTTTTTTTTTTCATCAAAAAACAATAACACATACATACATACATAATACATACATACATACATTAATGTGGATGAAGAAAGTACACCTGTTTGTATAAGTGTGTACAAATTGTTTAATATAATTTCTGTAATGAATCCAATTTTCCTTTGGCTAGTCCACATGCAATCTTGAAGGAAAAGCATAAGTCTAGTAAGGGAACTTTCCCCCCTTTCTTGAAACAAGTTTGAAACCCTTGCTCTCTTTTTTGCTGTTTGATAAATGGAAACTTTTAGGTCAGTGACTTGCTTTTCCATAATCCCATTGAGCTAGTAAACAAATGACCACAGGGGTTTGTGAGGTAAACACCTTAATAGTGCCTGGAATTCCTCTTCTTCTACAGCTAGATTTCTAGACCCTAGAGGTCTGCGAGTGACATAGAGATTAGCTTGTGGGAATTTCTCTGCAATACTTTGACTCAATCCATGAGCTTTTACAGTTAAACAATTACATTGATGAACAATAGCTTCTATCTCACAGTTGAGTAAATCACCTTGTATCTCCTGGAGACTCATGATGTAAAATGAATCTATTTTTTAAAAACACCCTTGTTTTTATAGAACAACAACAACAACACAATAAAACAAGATTTCAAATATTTTTTTTTTATTCAGGTAAATCTACAATCTCTTGGAACTAACTCTTTGTTTCTCACATCAGGTTTTAGAACTCCATATTCTTCATAGTCACCTTGTCTATAAAAAGGTTCTTTCCAATTCTGGGGTGCTGTGAGACATCTCAAAACAGGTTAATTTATGAATCTTTCTGTACATGTATCTCCCTTGAACCCTGTTTTTCATTTGAATGAATCCTCTCACATGATGAAGTTTTCCAGTTTCTGGATGCATTTCTTTTTGTAAGATCAAGTATTGATAATCACTTCCAATGATTTGATCTACATCTTCCTGTCGGCACCCAGTTAAAATAAATATCCAATTATTGGCTATTCTACCTCTGTCTTGTTTTAAGTAGGCAATATATCCATTGCCTATATTTTCTTTCTGTTTATTCTTATAATGAGCCTTAAGGGGATGAAGGATGTATGGTCACGTGACTCAGTTGATTTGCGTCATAATCTCTGATAAAATATGTACAAAACGAGATTGAAACCACAGTACTTGTATAATTTTTTTGACTGTTTGTTTGCGTTCACCATCTAGTATAAAAATGTCTGAAAACATTCAAAATTTCTTGCAAATATTATCAAATTACGGAATAGATTAATCCACTCTGCCGTTTCCCTATTCTGCGCGTCCAGTGCGTCTTTGACGTCATAGTGTATCTCTTAGTTCAGTAAGATCATACACGGTAAAAACGGGTATATAAATCATAAAAACGGGCCATAATATGTACATGGTAGGGTATTTTGTAAATTTCAGAACGCAAAAAATATTTTTACATGGTTGTTGACGGAAAAGTTCTGTGGGTTTGTTATTTCGCTTATTTCAGGAATGTGTGACGTCAGCTTCACCAATCGATATTTTTACAGTTAATCAATACAATGACGACCTTGAACTTCGACGTAAATTTTCAAATATTGAATGATAGGATTTTTTGCAAATTAATTTTTTTATGGTTTAAGTTGTCCTAAAAAAGTCGTAAATTTCCGTCTCCAGATGTGGTGTTACAAAAGAATCTTGCTTTTTCGATTTTTTTTTTTATTTTTATTTTTTTATTTTTTTTTTTTTATTGACTTTCACAAGTACACAAAGCAGACTATACATATATATAAGCAAAGCATATAAACACATATACACGGTAAATGTCTTGATAATTTCGTTAGTTTACAGCAGTACAAAGTTTACTTGTATACGTGAAAGTTATTTTATTTTATTTAAAAAAAAAAAAGGGGGGGGGTCAGCAGTAGTCAGAAAAATGCATTCAAATGTTTATGATTAGCTAATGTAAATCCTTAAAATTAGCATATAATTACATTTTACCATAAAAACAAATGATTTTTTTTTCAAAGTACATCACAGATTGTTTGCCAGTGCCTTTCATATTCCATATATTTGCAACTTTGTAATAACAACACCTTTTCTATAAAAATTCTCTCTATAATCCTCTTTATTAGGATGTCGATATTTAATTTTGGAATACTTTTATATTTACTTGCAAAAATAAATTGCTTTACAGTAAGTATAATCAAGTTTTGTAATTTACAAATATTTCTGTTCTCGTATTTACCAAAAAGTATTGATATTCTATCAAAACTACAATGCATCTCAAATTTGTCCAAAACCCATTCTTCAATCCTACACCATAAATCTTTTACTTTGAAACATTCTACAAACAAGTGGTCAATTGTTTCTAAGTCACTTAAAACAAAAAGTGCAGGCTGGTGAGTCAATCAACTTCAATTTAAAAAGATAATAATTTGTTGGAATAATTCTGTGTAATATTTGAAATTGGAGCCAGTGAAATTTGGATTCCTGAGTAACTTTGAAAGGAAGTTCAAATATTTTATTCCAATCTGCTTCATCAAAGAAAGCATTTTTTTCATTCCATTTTAAAAGAGAACTGATTGGCTCTCTCTTGTTATTTATAAATATTTTATACATATCTTTACACCCTTTATTACTTCTATAAAAAATGAAAGTTGAATGTGGAATATTTGGTCCAATAACCTTTAATCTTTTAATGTCCTCTATTCCTGCATACTTAGTCTTTTTAATATAGCCCTCTTAAGACCATTATATTCAACAAAATTTGTTTTCACTTTTAAGTTTACTATGGTATCGAAGCTTAAAAAGTTACCATCATTATCAAAAAGGTCATTTAAAAAGACAAAGCCTTCATCAAAATAGCTTTTCCAGAAAAAAGATTTTCTATTAATCATTATATGTTTCTTAATTTTAATCGACTTGTTTCAGTCGATGAAATAATTTAAACACACTACCCTCTGATCACGGAGGGAGCACTCTACCGACAAAGCTATCGTGGCGGTGGAAAGTGGAAGTCTATTCATGAAATATATAAAGATAACGAACAGTATTCAAGTTCATAAGTCCATAAAACAATAAAAAATAGAAGCAGAGCAAAGAAGGACCTCCAAAACATCAGAGTAGGGATCAGGTGCCATGGCGGAGTGAGCATCTCCCCTCAACCGGTCACATCCGCCTTGTGCTCCTGCCATGATCGGAAAATAACGGAAAAATCCGTCTTCAATTCAATGTGTTAATAATGAACAAACAATACGTTCTATTTCCATTAGGTAACTCTTCAAGACTAGAGGCGTATTTGGTCGTCTGACTGGGACAGATGGTATTGCGTATAATACAAGACATGCCAACCTCAATCAGTTTTGAATGTTAAATGTATTTGACATTCCAATTAAAGAATGGAAGAACTTAAAGAATTACATGTATGTAAGAAAGCGAGAACCTTAAACTCATCATCCATTAATAAAAAAAAAATACAAATTTCCGAGGCATGTGTATTGTATTTAGATGTATCATACGATAAAAAAAAATGCATACGATCAACAATGTATTAAAAAAATCGATATCGTTGTCATTCATACTCTTGATGTATACGAGGGTCGTTAGAAAAGTTCGCGGACACATTGAATTACGGAAAATCTATTGTGTACTGTGAAGTATGACACATGTCTGAATAAATTCCCATATTTTGTGTATTGGTATGTAAAAAATCAGGTCCATATGATAAAATGTTGAAAATTTACAACGATTTTTACTATAATCTCATGGGATTCACGGAGCAATCACTTGACGTAAGGCGACGTGACAACCAGATTTCAACCCGTTAAGCTCTGTCGCAGTTATATATATCTTTCAATTCTTCAGATTTTTCTTTAATCTTTAAATACTTTAAAATTAAATATCTATATCAAGACATGTTACTTTTCTTCTATAATATCTTTTGTACTGATTCGGATATTATTGAGATCTTAAAAAAAGTCTATCCAGTAAATCTATCAGGTATGAAAAGTGTGCAAAACCATATAGGCGCAACGCAACGTCCATGCGATACAGGGGTATTGAAGTATCGATGGAGTTAATTATTCAATATGTAAATCCTTCATTCCGATGAAGACATTTGAAAACTTGTCCTTTGTAGGTGAAGAAATTCCCGGCAGCATCTTGAACATTTTAATCTCTTTTTAGACATTTTATAGTATGCTTACATAATTTCTACGCAGTGCAGTGCTCCATGAGGCTCAATGACGTTCCGATTTTTGGCTGTGTTTTCAGGCATTTGTCATTTATAAACGGCTATAAAACAGTCATATACCCTCCAATTTAGATCAAATTTTCTCCCAGTGATGTTTCATGAATACATTAACGGCAAATAAAATATCATAAATCTTTTTGCGCTACAATTGTGCAATTTTTGATTTTAATAAAGAGTCTTTGTGATGTAAACGTGCCAAAATGTAGCATGCTCCGTGAAGCAAGTTTTACCAAAATAAAAAAGCTGTATATTTTTCAATAATCACCGGAGAGAACCAAATTCTTGTATATTTATTGGAAAAAACGTAAAGATTTTATCTGGAAAGTTTGACCGGTTTCGTGGAAATAGCGCGCTCACAATAGAACTTGTCCGCGAACTTTTCTAACACCCTCGTATTGTGAAAGTTTATATTCTTCGCCTTCGATTGTTATGCCTTTAATGTCTTTATTATTTCGAATAAGAATTCCAAGTATTTCTGCACATAACTGAAAGAGATATGGTGAAATTGGGTCGCCTTGTCTACAGCCTCTTTGAGGAAATATATAGTCTGAAATAATACCATTTTGTATTACACATGATTTAATACCACTGTAGAAAGTCTCAATCCATTTTTTAATGGAGGGCCCAAAGTTGAAAAAGTCCAATGTTTGATATATAAATTTCCATGAAATTGTATCAAATGCTTTTTCAAAGTCTATAAGCATTAGTAAACCAGGTACTTGGTTTAATTCTGTATAATGCATCAAATCATATATTAATCTAATATTCTCCCCTATGAATCTTCCTTTTATAAATCCAGTTTGGTCTCTATTGATTAATGTATCTAATTTTTTTTTCATTCGTTCAGCAATACAACCTGAAGCTATTTTATAAACTACATTTAGTAGACTAATTGGCCGCCAGTTTTTTAAAAAGTGTTTTGGTTTTCCTGATTTTGGAATACAAGTTATAATTCCAAGTTTATTGACTCTGTAAAATGTGTTAGATCATATGAATTGTTTATTGCTCTTGTAATAAAAGAACCTATATCTTTCCAAAAAAATTTGAAAAACTCGCAAGTAAATCCATCGGGGCCAGGACTCTTCTCATTTTTCATTTGTTTTAGGAAATTAAGAACTTCAGAATTTGTCACTGGACCTTCAAGACTATTTGATTCTTCTTTACTTAACTTGGGAATATCTTTATAATTTTTTAATTTTTCATGAATATTTTCATTTTTTTCATTTCATTTTATTTTTCGAATTTTTAACCCCATTCATACTCTCAAATATTTTAAAAGACACATTTCCGCTGGTATATTTTTTATCTATGGTGAAAATTTTCAATTATCGACCGAGTAATGGACCCAGAAACACGGAGAATAAAAACTCCGCTCAGACACTGTGGGGTATGGTATTTGTCACTCAATATCTCAGAAATAAGTCTAGAAACCTATTGATATGTCTGCTCTATAGTATGTAGGACATACTAAATAAGATATATATAAAAAATGAGAAAAAAATTAAATGACAGGTATTTTTTCAGCTAAAGGTCCTTCATCCCCTTAATATCCTCCAAGAGTTTGTTTGCTCTTATGTTTTCTTTTTCCTTCTGAGGTATAAATTCTAGAGGATGTTCTACCATCAAGGGAGGTGGTATGATATCTTTTCCTCCCTCCTGTATAAGTAACCATTCAGTTTCCTCTAATCTAGTGTTCTTACTCTTTTCTTTGCTGAAGCTGTTACCCATAATGAAGCCAGTCCACAACTGAGGTGTGTTTTGTACCATGTTTACTATTTATACTTTTTTTATTGTATCTATTTTTTCCCCCAATCTTTAAAACCCTTACCATTTTGTTTTGTGTTTTGAAAAAAAAATCTATGGTTAAAGGGAGATAACCTATTTTTAAAAATGACAAAAACCCACAATTTTTTTTTCTTTTATTGAGATCTAACAATAAATAACAGTTCAATCTTTTTTATTTATTCACATCTTGAGTAGCTCACATTCTTTAAGAACTTTTTCTTCATAGCTTCTCTGGCTGCAATGGCTTCAGGTTTCTTCCAAGCTCCTATTTCCCATTCTATCCAATCTCTGGGTTCCAATTCCTTATTTCTCTCCTCAGGTTTCAGAACACCATATTCTTCATAGTCACCTCCTTGCTTGTAAAACATACTTTCCAATTCTGGGGGACTGTGAGACATAGCAAAATTGGCAGTGATATGAACTCTGCACATATCTAGGCCTTCTGTTGGTTCATTCATTTGAATGAATCCCCTGATTTGATGCAGTTCTCCTGTTCAGGGATGTCTTTCCTTTTGTTGCTCAGAAACATGTCTATATCTTCTTCTTCTTTGGGTTCTTTAATGGTGAAAGTCCAATTAATGGCTATCATGTAACATCTGTCTGGAAATTTAGGATCCTTCACTTCCTCATGCAGGGGTAAATATTCATTCCTAGGTTCCGGATCCAGGGTTTCCAACTCCATTCTTCTTTGTTGAGGAGCTTCGTGATCCCCCATAGGTTCCGTCATTCTCTTTTCTAATAAGCCAAATTTATCTTTGTCCATCTCCAACTCCATGTCTTCTTCTAATATTCTAGGAATTCGCTTGCCAAACTGTCGTTTACACAACCACATGCCCCAAATGATGAGGATCGTCTTTAACACCTTGTTTTTATACCTCCACCTTGAAAGATAAGGGTCGTGTGCAAAAATACTTTTCACCAACGTTTTTTATGCTGACCACACAGGTAATACTTGGCAGCGACTCAAGAATGTCATTATGACGTCACGCTTACATTCACAGTCTAGCCAGCCTAGCCTAACCAGTTCAAACTGGATTTTTTTTTACTGAAAACACTAACACACATAAATAATAATAAGAACACAGATTTTTTTGATTCTTTATTTGTAACAACAATCAACAACAAACAACGTATTTACAATACATTTTGATAATAACATTGGCACTTTTGTCCATGACCCATAGGTAATTTATGATAAGTGTTTTTAAACCAATTCGCCACGTATCTGTCCCTTTGTAAAGCCGTACTCTGGTCAAAGGGGAATAGCCACTCGTCAGTTTTCTTTCTTTTCTTGTCTCTTTGATGTAAATAATACACGCAATATAGTCCACACACATCGGTATTCCAGTCTTGATAGCGATACGGATTATAAGTCCATTGTTGAGCATGACGCTGGATAAAATCTTGAATTTCTTTTTGTAAGGGAGGAAATCCATAAGAATCGAAATATTCCACCACGGGATTGCTCACATACAGACACACCCAATGTTCTCCAGGTCGATCTTGAGGATCCGTATTTACCACGACAGCTTTTTCTCCAGGTCTTATTTGATCCGGTAATAAATCTACAGGATACACGCCTCCAAAAGAACTCTTGAATTCTCTGGATAAGACTTCTCTCAATTGTCCCGTATCCATTTTTAGTAATCAATGCTCACTTCTCTCTGTTTGTTAATTTCTAATAGGTTATCGAATTCTGCATACACCACACAATTGATGGTGGTAGCCGTATTGTTGGTAAACTGCACTTCTACTCTCAGATTTCCTGTTTCTATGATGTGGAATTTATCCGATTGCGCCTCTTGATCTTTAGTGAAATCCCAGCCCCATAGAATGTAGCCGCTTTTATACTCTTTTAGGGTAAGATCCGGAGCCCAATCTTCTCCTAATTTCCCCAGAGCTTGATACAGACTTAGATATGATCTCAGATATAAATCCTCGTTGAAATGAGGTTTAAAACAACGAGTACTCATGGTCTCTCCGTTGATACTGACATCTAATTTCTTAATCCCAAAGTTTTGGAAATGAAAGGGATTTTTAGTTTTATCTCCGTTAAAGGCCGCATTCTCCACAAAGCCTAAAATGAGACGTTTAGGCATCTGACCTTGAAACAGATGGTCTGTAATCTTAGACTGGGTCCCTGTGGGGATGGTAAAGGTTTTCACTTCCACTCTTCTCAGGGGATATTTGTCTCTGTGGGTATTCAAACTTTGATTAATGGTATTCATCATGACTGCTGTGGGTTTGACTTTTCTCACCCACAAGACCATACTCAATATTTTCACTTTTCCTGTACTTCCTCCTTTGATCATCATGTAGAAAGAGGGTCTAGCTCGATTGAATCGCAAACGGACGTCCACTCCATTGGGCAGAAATCGATCTTGTTGAAACAAATCCAAATGTAAACCATCCAGCAAACTGATTTTCTTACTGTCAGCAATAGCTTGGTGACGTTTTCTAAATCCTTCGTTTTTAGAATTGTCCGGTAACGCTGTGAGGATGGGTTCGTTAATGGTCATCGTGTCAGCCGCACCACTTGTGCCTTTAGTTACATTAAAGGTTTTATTTTGAGCTAGACCAAGGTCCTCTAGCCCCACTTCGTCCATGTGTCCTGCCGTATCTTTTTTCCACAGACTACAGGCCCTCGTCTGTGTCTTTAAAGTTCTGGGTCGGTAAGACAATAATTTCTCCAGATAAGCTTTGTAAGGATAAGTATCCGTCCCCGGAGTTACTATTTTGCCATTCAGACTGACATCGATTTCAGTAAACATGGAATGTAAGATATTATTCACGGGACTCGAAGTGCTGTTTGCTCCAGTCAGATTACTTCCATCGTCTTTGGTAAATTTACATACCATTTGAACATAGGTTTGAGATAAATCCAGATAGTAATCTCCTTGTCCTTTGATTTCAAATTCGATGGGAGCGGTGTCCGAATCTAAAGTACTGGAAATGGGGTAATATTCTTCCCAATTCGAATCTTCTAAAGCAATATTAGTCGGAGGGACTTGGAACAATTGTAAATTGTTCATCCCACACGCACAGGAATCGGGCTGTAACATGATGTGTCTACTAGGATTCAGTTTTCACAAATGAACCTTCTGTTCCCTGGACTGGTCTATTTATACTCTCTCTCAGTCAAACACATCTAAATGACGTTTTCTTTTCAGGAATTCCTCCTTGTTTTTTCCTTTTTCTCTTAGGACCCCCTCGGTATAAAAGGACTTTTCTCTTCCTGTTTGCTTTCTTCTTTTTCTTCTTCTTCTTCCTTGAGCTGTTTGTCATTTTTTCTTCTTTCTAAAGGGTAAAGAGACTCCTCGATTTTTTGTACTTTAAATTCGGTGGCCATTTTAAAAAAATTCTGTTGGTAAAAAGAGTGGAATTGGATCCTGAAGATTATGACACCAGAGAGGAAAAATACTGTCTAAAAGAGAGAAAAAATTGTTATTGGGGTTATCAAAAATACAAATTAGAGATCCTGAGTGAACCTTATGAATAACTGGAGGAGAGTTCCGGGAAAATTACACTTGCCCATTGTTTTCATCAATTGGAAGAAAAGAGGTTTGGGGAAGAAAAGAAGCTTCAAGGACTTTTTACAGATAGGTCTATTTATAAAGTGTATGTATCTTGTCGCATCCCTTTATTCCTGAAGGAGAACACCTCAAGAAAAAGGAGAGGGAAAAAATTAAGAAGACAGTGTATGATTGTATTTTCATTCTGAATAAAAATCTGTGTTCCTTGTTATCATCTGTCTTTTGTTATTTGTTATTGTTTTGAGGAAATCCAGTTTGAACTGGCTGGCTGGCTAGACTGTCTAGACTGTGAATGAAAGCGTGACGTCATAATGACATTCTTTTGAATCGCTGCCAAAATCGTAGTAGCAGCGTATAGTTTAATGTAAACACAGTGTAAACAAACCGTATTTAGGGGGCTATATGTAATGAATTGACCCACTTATCTCCCAAGGACTGTACTGAGTTGACCCCCCTATCCCCCTCAGACCCCCTAATCTGCACTCCCTTTTACCCACCTATCCCAGGGCCCAAAAGTGCACTGGGTTTAACCCCCTAGCCCCCAGGCCCAAAAGTGCACTCAGTTGAACCCCCTAGCCCCCCAGGCCCAAAAGTGCACTCAGTTGAACCCCCTATCTAGACGGCTTATACTACTTCCATTTATGTCGTTTTTCTTTATTAAATAATTTCGTTTTTAGCTCACCTGAGCCGAAGGCTCAAGTGAGCTTTTCTGATCACATTTTTTTGTGTCGTCCGTCTGTCCTCTGTCTGTCCGTCTGTAAAACTTTTCACATTTTTGACTTCTCTTGAACCACTGGGCCAATTTTGACCAAACTTGGTACAAAACATCATTGGGTAAAAGGGAATTTAAATTGTTAAAATAAAGATCAAGGTTCCTTCACAAGGGGAGATATCAAGAAAAGACAAAAATGGGGTGGGGTATTAAAAAATCTTCCTTCAAGAACCAAAGGGTCAGAAAAGCTGAAACTTATATGGAAGCATCCTTGGGTAGTGTAGATTCCAAATTGTCAATCATGACCCCCGGGGGAAGGACGGGCCACAATGGGGAATCAAAGTTTTACATAGAAATTTAGAAAAAATCTTTGAAAATCTTCTAAGAACCACTGGGCCAGAAAAGCTGAAACATTGTGGAAGCATCCTCGTATAGTGTAGATTCTAAATTGTTCAAATCATGACCCCTGAGGGAAAGGCCGGGCCACAATGGGGAATCAAAGTTTTACATAGAAATATATAGAAAAATCTTCTAAAGAACCACTGGGCCAGAAAAGCTGAAACTTATGTGCACATTGAAGGATCCTAGGGTAGTGTAGATTTCAAATTGTCTTTATTATTATCAGTGGGGTAGGGTGGGGATGCATTATGTATTACAAGGGGGAAATCTGGTAAAAAAAACAGAATGGTAAAATCTTCTCAAGTAAGCGATGTGGCCCATGGGCCTCTTGATCTTTATATATTTCTTTAGTTTTTCTTTATTTCATAATTTCGTTTCTCTTTATTTCATAATTTCGTTTTTCTTTATATATTAATTTAGTTTTTCTTTATTTAATAATTTCGATTTTAGCTCACCTGAGCCGAAGGTTCAAGTGAGCTTTTCTTATCACATTTTGTCCGGCGTCCGTCCGTCCGTCTGTCTGTCTGTTCGTCTTTGTCTGTAAATTTTCACATTTTTGACTTCTTCTCAAGAACCACTGGACCAATTTCGACCGAACTTGCCAGAAAGCATCCTTGGGTAAAGTAGATTCAAGTTTGTTCAAATAAAGGGCCAAGCCCTCAATCAAGGGGGAGATAATTGAGAATTAGTGAAAATTTGGTGGTATGTTTTAAAAATCTTCTTCTCAAGAACCACTGAGCCAGGAAAGATGAAACTCATGGGGAAACATCCTCAGGTAGTGTAAATTTAAGTTTCTTCAATTCATGTCCCCTAGGGGTAGGGCGGGGCCACAATGGCCGACCAAAGTTTTATATAGAAATATGGAGGAAAATTCTTTAAAAATTTTCTTTTCAAGAACATAAAAAGCCATAATTGATCATATTTATATGGAAGCATCCTCAGGTAGTGTAGATTCAAGTTTGTTTAAATCATGACCCCGGGGGTAGGGCGGGGGAACAATGGCCGACCAAAGTTTTACATAGAAATATATAGGAAAATTCTTTAAAAATCTTCTTAAGAACAGGAAAGCCATAATTGCTCATATCTATATGGAAGCATCCCCAGGTAGTGTAGATTCAAATTTGTTCAAATCGTGACCCCCGGGGGTAGGGCGATGCCACAATGGCCGACCAAAGTTTTATATAAAAATATATAGGAAAATTCTTTAAAAATCTTCTCAAGAACAGCAAAGCCATAATTGCTCATATTTATATAGAAGCATCCACAGGTAGTGAAGATTAAAAGTTTGTTCAAATCACGACCCCCGGGGGTAGGGCGGGGCCACAATGACCGACCAAAGTTTTATATAGAAATATATTGGAAAACTCTTTAAAAATCTTCTTCTCAAAAATAGCAAAGCCATAATTGCTATTATTCATATGGAAGCATCGTCAGGTAGTGTAGATTCAATTTTGTTCAAATCATGACCCCTGGGGTAGGGCGGGGCCAAACGTTTGGATTTAAACTTTTCAATAGGAAACCAATTACTACTTTTTCCTAGCCACAATGCTTTGGTGAGCAATGTGGCCCATGGGTCTCTTGTTCTTTATATATTAATTTCGTTTCTCTTTATATATTCATTTCGTTTTTCTTAATTCAATAATTTCGTTTTTCTTTATTTAATAATTTTGTTTTCTACTTTTTTTTTTTTTTTTTTTCAAATTTTGTATTAATCTCATTTTTTTTTTTTTTTTTTTTTTATTCACACAACATACAGCATTATATACATATTTCAAAAGAAACAGAATGATGTGTTTTTTATTTTAAGAAAGATAGAAACAATAGAGAGAAAGATAGAGGGGAGAGCAAGAGAGAGAAGAGAAAGAGAGTGTGTAAAGATTCAAGTTAAGAGAATAGCAGATTCCATCTGTTCCACTGGGTATCAAACTTTTCCTTTTTACCATTCTTATAAGAGATAATTTTCTGTGTTTCATAATGAAATTTCATTTGTGATATTGCATTTTGTAAATTAATATGTTTCTTTGTGCACCTGGCAGTATAAATATAGTATTTAAGCCAAAGTAGAATAACATTTTGAATATCAGTATTTTCCTCAATAAATCCTAAAATAAAAGATTTCTTAGTAACATTTATCATTAAACCAGTTTTTTCTTCAAACAAATGTACAAATTCTTCAAGAAAAAATTGTGTATTATCACATTCCCATAAAAGGTGTTCTATTGTTTCATCCTCAGTATGACAAAAACTGCATAATTTACAGTCATTTTTTTTTATTTTGAATAAAAATGAATTTGTTGCTAGGATTTTGTTTAAAATCCTATATTGGAACCATTGTAGTTTACAATCTTTTGTTACCCTAAAGGGTATCATGTGAATTTTTTTCCATTCCTGAGTTCCAACTTCTAAAAGCTCACTCCAATAAGTTTTACCTGCTGTGACAGAAGAATTTTGAATAAGGATTTCATAATAGCATTTAGATTTTCTACATTTCGTTACTGTGTAGATATTAGACATAATCATGGGATTAGTGAGCTTTTTTATTGTTTTTTCCTGACCGGAGTTTTTATCCAATCCTTTATAGCATGATTAATACTACTGAATTCTAAGAAATTAATCTTTATATTTGGATAGGTGTTACAGAATTGCTCATAAGAAAATAGTGAACCATCTTCATTAATGATATCATTAATTTGTCTAATGTTGCTCTCAAACATTTGTTTATTATAAAATGGTTTTCCGCCAATATGCAAATGTGGATTGTAAAATAGTGGTGAGTCACCAGCAACATCAAACTTTTTCTCAAGATTTTGTAACATTATCCAGGACTTAAAAACATCTATCCAAAATTTATTTTTTAATGTTTTTAAAAAAGTTGAAGTATATTCAATTCCACAACTTATAAATTTGTTCAAATTAAATTTAGGAATGAGGTTTTCCAACCCTCTATTTGTAAAAATTAGATGTCTTATCCAAAATAATTTCATGGAGGCTATAAAAGATGTCAGATTTAACATTTTTAAACCCCCCTCTTCATATTTTTTTACAATTACCTCTTTCTTAACCCTATGGGTTGAATTATTCCATATAAATGAAAAAAACATTTTTTCCAATTCCTTACAGAACGATTCAGAAGGATTTGGGATGGACATTAAAATATGATTTAGTAATGGTAGAACTAATGTTTTAATAACAGTAATTTTCCCTATGGGAGTTAAATACCTTTTCTCCCATTGTTTAAGTATTGATTTAATATGTACCAGTTTTGGTTCATAATTTAATGGTAGTATTTTATCCAATTCTACATCAAAATGTATTCCAAGAAGAGTAAATCTGGTAGTTCCCCAGTTAAGTTTGTAATTTGGAAGCAAAATTTCGTCACTAAACTTTTTTGAGCCTATCCACACTATGTGAGTTTTGGAATAATTAATATGTAATCTCGACATTTCTGAAAATGTCTTAAGTGTTTGCAGTGTTTCTGTGAGTGACGTTTTACTACCATCAAGAATAATTGATGTATCATCCGCTAACTGAGAAATCTTTTTTTCAGTATTGTTTATAGAAATACCTTTAATATTTTTATTTAATCTAATTTGGATTGCTAAAATTTCTGCACATATAATGAATATATATGGTGACAAAGGATCGCCTTGCCTACAGCCCCTCTGAATGTTAATTCTATCAGAAAGGTTACCACCTTGGTTTATTGCAGATGTAATATCTGTATCAAAAAGGGATACCCACTTCTTGATTGAGGGTCCAAAGTTAAAAAAGTTAAGTGCGCCTTGTATAAAGTTCCATGAAAGTGTATCAAAAGCTTTTTCAAAGTCAATAAGTAGTAATAATCCAGGTATATTTTCTTCCTCAGTGTAATGCATTATGTCATAAATTAACCTGGTGTTTTCTCCTATATATCTATTGGAGATGAAGCCTGTTTGATCTTCATTAATTATTTTATCTAAATAGCATTTTACTCTGTTTGCAATGGATCCAGATGCAATTTTATATACTGTATTTAGTAAAGTAATAGGTCGCCAATTCTTTAAGAATTGTCTAGGTTTATCACCTTTTGGTAACAAAGTAATGATACCATGTTTTTGTGTAATAGATAGACTGTTATGCTTATATCCATAATTAATAGATCTAACTACAAAAAACCCAATATATTTCCAAAACATCTTGAAGAATTCTGCAGAGAAACCATCTGAGCCAGGGGATTTATTTGATTTCATTTTGTAAAGTGTAGAAGAGGCTTCTTCCATAGTAATTTCGCCTTCTATAGATTCTGATTCTTTGTATGAAAGCTTAGGAATTTCTTTATTTCTTAACTCTTTGAATATATCAGTATTTATAGTATCTGTACTTGTTTTCTACTTTTAATAATTTCGTTTTTCTTTATTTATTTTTGGTTTGCACTATTGGGCTTCCGTAATAACCTGTTACAGCTGCGGAGGAGATTAGTCAGACGGAATAAAAATAAACAACCCGTCTGAGCCTTCAGGGTTAGAAACACTCCGTAAAATGTACTCTCAAGAGAACTACGGCGTTTTGTCACTTCATAAACTTAAGAGTGATTCAGCCTCGACGAGATTAGTTGAAGATTATTGATTTGCTGTTGTCTTTTTAATATATTGATATGTTTATGATTTTGATTTGCAGGAATCATTTTCTTGTGCAAGTTATTTACTCGGTGAACGATACTTTTGGGAATAAATTGGAAGTAAGTCCAACATAGCTATTCTATAATTATAATTATGTTCCCCAAATGAAGTTGGGGAACATATTGTTTTTACTCTGTTTCTTATTATGTTCCCCAAACGAAGGTGGGGAACATATTGTTTTTACTCTGTTTTTTATTAGGGTCTTTCGTCTCCAACGGAAGACCCTTCTATTATTCTATTGTTTCTTTTTCACTTTTATTATTATTATTCCTTTTTTTCTTACAATTTTTGTGCAGAAGATTTCTCGGAGATGGCTCAATCGATCAACTTGAAATTTTCAGAAAAGGTGTGTCGTCAAGTATACCTGATATATTTTTTTATTTTTTCGAAATTAACTTCCGGTCGGATGTTATTGCCCTTTAATCAAAATTTAGAGGACCTCCTTGTCTGCACCAGAACTCAAGAACGGCTTAAGCTTGAACACTGGAATTTTTACCAAAGATAGAGGGCATGTTGCCATGTTGCACCTGGGTCATGATATTTACTGGAAGTGCCTAGTATGGAAGCTCGGTCAGGTCAGAAAATTTAGGACACGAACCATGACTGATTTTTTAAGACATTTTGCATCATATCTTTTAAAGTATAATTATTTTCTTAAAACATACTGAACAAAATATTTGCAGAATGACATGTACAAGATCCTTAATATGATATCAAGAAAAAAGTGCTGACTCATCACATTAGAGACCAAAAGGGGCTAAAAGTCTTTTTTCGATAACTCTTTAACAGTCAATATTTTGTGATAAATTACTGAAGAAAAAATGTTTATCTCAACAATCTACAACTGTATATTATGATTTCAATGTCATATGTAACATAATTAGGGGCTACAAGGGGCTAAAATGCTAAATCTTTGACGCTTTATATCTCAAAAGTTGGAAATATTTTGATAAGAAATATTGAACAAAAGATATTCAAAATAATGTTCTAAACAATATGCAACCTTTCATTTTTCTCTAAACGTCTCCATTAAGGAGTTGAAGGGTTGGCCCCTAAATATTTCTTTTTCAAATAATTAGAAAACGAAACAGAATCTCTGAATAGTTGTTGAACAAAAAGTGTTTCAAATCCTAAGAACTTTAAGATTAGATCAAGAAAAAGGGGCTGGGCACTCAAATAAGGGGCTGAGAGGGGCCAAAAGTCTTTAATCGATAACTCTTTAGCAGTCAATATTTTGTTATACATTACTGAAGCAAAAATGTTTATCTTAACAATTTACAACTATATATTATGACTTCAATGTCGTATGGTGCATAATAAGGGGCCATAAGGGGCCAAAATGCTAAATCTTTGACACTCTATATCTCAAAAGTGGAAAATATTTTGATACGTAATATTGCACAAAGGATGTTTAAAATAATGTTCTAAACAATATGATGCCTTTCATCTTCGCTAAACGTGCCTAGTTACATGTAGGAGTTGAAGGGTTGACCCCTAAATATTTCTTTTGCAAATAACTCGAAAACGAAAGAGAATATCTGAATAGGTGTTGAACAAAAAGTGTTCAAAATCGTGAGAGCTTTAAGATGATATGAAGAAAAAAGGGCTGATCCATAATATGAGGGGCCGTGAGGGCCAAAAGTCTAATTTTTAAGTCTTTAATTTTCAATGTTTGTTTACAGATTATGGAGGCAAAATCGTTCTTCTTTACAATCTTTATCATTATTTTAGAATGAAAATCTCAATCAAAATCTTATCTCATCTTATCAAGAATCGGACGGAAGACCCACTCGTTGCTCGCAACGAGATCGTATCTAGTTATTATGGTCTTCCGTCTTCAGCGGAAGACCTTCTTGTTTTTCTTAGGTTTCTTTTCCACTATTTTTATTATTATTGTTTTTTTTTCTTACCGATTTTGTACGCACGATTTCTCGAAAACGGCTCGATCGATTTTCATGAAACTTTTAGGTCTGATAGAACATAAAAAAATCTAGATATATATTTTTTTATTTTTATGACGTCACTTCCGGTTCGGAGTTTTCTGCGATTTAGTGATTTTTAAAGGGTCACTTTGTCCGACATTTTTCTCAAAAAGTACTTAACACAGAAGTATGAAATTTTCAGTGATACTAGAGGAACCTCTGGAGAAGTGTACTAAGTATATCATAACTACCGGAAGTACGAAGCGCCGACGCTCGCTTTGGCCCGAAAATAGTGCTATCGTAAAATTCAAAATTTATGACACCTTTTCTTTGATAACTTTTTACCTAAAAATATTTTGTTAAAACATATAAAACAAAAGAAGTGTAGAATTACATGATCTTTCATACGATATCTCGGAAAAAGGGCTGGCCCCCTATAATTAAGGGTCGAGAGGGGCCAAAAGTTTTTCCGTAATATCTCAAAAAGTATTGAGAATTTGTAATACGTCAAAGAAGAAAAGTTGTTTAAAATGTTAAGCTTAATCTATTGGTGTCATCAAAATTCGTCCGGCGACGTCACTTCCGGTCAAACCGGAAGTAGTCAAAAATTGCATATTTTTACTGTTCTTGACAGGCTTTTGGATATCATATGTCACTGGAAGCTCAAATCTTAATTTTCCGTCCGTCGACGTCACTTCCGGTCAAACCGGAAGTTGCCAAAATGACTTAATTTTGCAATAATTAACATAGATTTGGAGGATTTAACAATTTTTGGACTTCATTACTCTTTTTTTAAATGAAAGTTACTTCCGATCAAACAGGACGGAAGACCTACTCGTTGCTTTGCAACGAGCTCAGCTCTAGTTATTATTATTTTTCTTCTTCTTCCTGGGTACTTTTTTGTCCGCGAGTGATCTTGTAAACTGTTCATCCGAAGTAGGTAAAACCTTTTTAGGGTTAGTAGACATGTTATGTAGATTTGCGGAATCAAGGTCATTTTCCGCGCACGTGCTTGCAAGAGCGTGCACGTGCAACACGTGAAATGACCAGTATAATAGATATAGCCGTAACTTTTCTATTTTTTGACTATATGCTTTGAAACTCATAATATAAGTATATATTAGTTGTATATGCATAATGACATGTTCCTCGCTCACGCGCACGTGCAACACGTGAAATGACTAATATAATAGATATAGCCGCAACTTTTTTATTTCTTGATGAAATGCTTTGAAACTCATAATATAAGGATATATTAGTAGTATAGACATGATGACATGGTCAAAATAGCAAGATCTCACGCGCATGCACGTGCGCTTCGCTCTGATTGGCTGAAACTAAAGTCTCAATATTTTTCATGTTTCTTGTCATAATCTTTTGAAATTTTGAACAAAGTCTTAAATTATGAAGATCTACAGCATGATATATAAAAATTTTCATGAAAGCATGCGCATGCGTGCGTGCTGCAATCTGATTGGCTGAAACTTTAAATGGCTATATCTCCTTTGTTTTTTGACGAAATGCTTTGAAATTTAAAACATAGTCATGCAGTAGGATATCCTACAATACGATATAGAAAGAAAATCATGAAATCACGCGCATGCACGTGTGCTGCAATTTGATTGGCTGAAACTTTAAATGGCTATATTTATTTTGTTTTTTGACGAAATGTTTGGAATTTTAAATATAGTCATTCATTAAGATATCCTTCAATACGATTAAGATAAAAAAAATCATGAAATCACGCGCATGCATGTGTGCTGCAATCTGATTGGCTGAAACTTCAAATGGCTATAACTCCCTTGTTTTTTAACCAAATAAACAGGATGGGATTTAGAACATAGATAAATATAAGTGACTCCTACAAGAAGGTTTATTCATCATGCACTTGCTTGCACGTGCGTGCACGTGAAATGAGTAAAATTAAAAATACACTCGAATGAGTGTATTTTTTAATACTTTTGGATAACATCTTTGATATCAAGTATATTAAAATATATAGATAGTGTAGACAAGATAATATGGCCGTTACGCACATGAACAAGCGTACAATGCTTAAATTTAAATATATTTTGTATTCTTCTGGGAAGACCTTGGTAAGTTTAAATTCCATTAAGTATTTCTTATTTAATAGAGATTACAGGGAATATGGCACCAAAAGGGAGTTGGGGAGCGTTTGGGGAACATCTGTAACGGTCCCCGTTACAATTAGCACTAGTTATTATCATTTTTCTTCTTCTTCCTGGGTACTTTTTTGTCCGGGAATGATCTTGTAAACTGTTCATCCGATGTAGGTGGAACCTTTTTAGGGTTAGTAGACATGTTATGTAGATTTGCCTAGTCAAGGTCATTTTGCGCACGTGCTTGCAGAAGAGCGCACACGTGAGACACGAGAAATGATCAACGTAATTGATATAGACTTACTTTCTCAATTTTTGATGAAATGCGTTGAAACTCATATTGTAATGAATCTGTCCGTAGCATAGACAAGATGACATGGTCAAAAAAGCAAGATCTCACGCGCATGCACGTGCGCTTTGCTCTGATTGGCTGAAACTAAAGGCTCAATATCTTTCTTGTTTTTTGATGAAATCCTTTGAAATTTTGAACATAGCCATGCATTAGGATATCCTACAACAGGATGTATAACAATTTTCGTAAAACACGTGCATGCACGTGCGCTGCAATCTGATTGGCTGAAACTTTAAATAGCTATAACTCCCTTGGTTTTAACCAAACAGGATGGGATTTGGAGCATAGATATATTTAATGGACTTCTACAAGAAGGTATGGTCACCATGCACATGCATACACGTGCGTGTACGTGCGCTGCAATCTGATTGGCTGAAACTTTAAACAGCTATAACTCCCTTGGTTTTCAACCAAACAGGATGGGATTTGGAACATAGATATATATGGACTTCTACAAGAAGGTATGGTCACCATGCACATGCATACATGTGCGTTAACATGCGCTGCAATCTGATTGGCTGAAACTTAAAACAGCTATAAGTCAATTGGTTTTCAACCAAACGGGATGGGATATAGAACATAGATAAATATAACAGACTTCTACAAGAAGGTATGGTCACCATGCTCAGGTATGCACGTGCGTGCGCGTGAAATTGGTAAAATCAAAAATACACTTGAATGGGCTTTTTTTTTAATACTTTGTATTATATACTTTCATAATTAGCATATAAAAATACGTAGATTGGGTAGACAATATGATATGGTCATTACCCACATGCATTCACATCCGCAAGTGTGCAATGATAAAATTCGAATGAACCTGGTACACTTCTAGGTAAATGTTGTTAAAGTCTTAAATGCATAGATTTTTCTTATTTAATTACGCTTACAGGGAATATGACTATGAAAGGGAGTTGGGGAGCGTTTGGGGAACATCTGTAACGGTCCCCGTTACAATTAGCACTAGTTACTATTTAGTTTGATATTTGAATTATAAGATTTGCACATTGTTTCATTTGAATGACATAATTATTTACATGAAACTTTTTATATTAAAGAATTTTATCCAATTACAGATTCAAGGTAAAGGATACAATGATCCCGCGGATACAAACCAAATTTCAATATGTGGTTTAGGGCTTCAATCTGGTAGAGATGTTTTCTATATTAATGGTTGTGATAATCGCTCACTGAGTTTCTCTTCCATGTGCATTGATGACATTTTCAAAGTAATTCACTACGAAGGAGATCAAACAATTACAGAGGTACTCTAGATTTTTTAGGGCATTCCACTCAATAATTAGACGTTATTTTCTTTACTTATATATCCATAAGCTATATAAATTTTAAGCATTTAATCATTGAAGACAGAAACTAAACAGTAATTTATTTAAGAAAATTGCACTGGGATCTTTGAGACAGGCATTGAAAAATTTTAAACTAAAAATTCAAATTCTACGAATATAAATGTTGTGATAGAGCATGCGTTAAATCATTATTTATAGAATATGATATTATAGAATAAAATTTTATCTGTTAAATTTTATAGATTGTTGATTTAAAAAAAAGGAGACGACCCTTTAATGACAGATGAGGGTTATATAAATATAGTATTGTAAAGTATTTACTCCGTACAAATCTATATTCTGTATTTATTTTCTCAGAATCCGAGGCTATTATAGTCGAAATACCTTAAAAATATACAGTCATTTAGATTTTTTCTTGATCTCTTACGCAAGGATTATACGATCTTAAGATACTTTGTTTTTTAAAGGTGTTCCTTCCAACAGGAGATGTATTGTTTGTGTATCCTTATGAAGATATGCAAAGGAGAAGGATAAGTTATATAATTCAAATTTTGGGAACAGCACAAGGAAACTTTCTTTCCAATGCAAAGTAAACTTAGTCTATTAAATATAGTTAACTGTTTTAAAGCTATGATTGAAGCAAAGTTACATTAATGTCATCTTGTACAATATTGAACCCTTACTTAGTACGAGGGTCGTTAGAAAAGTTCGCGGACACATTGAATTACGGAAAATCTATTGTGTACTGTGAAGTATGACCTATGTCTGAATAAATTCCTACATTTTGTTTATTGGTATGTAAAAAATCAGGTCCATATAATAAAATCTTGAAAATTTACAACGATTTTTACTATGAGTTCATGGGATTCACGGAGCAATCACTTGACGTAAGGCAACGTGACAACCAGATTTCAATCGGTTAAGCTTTGTCACAGTTCTATAAATCTTTCATTTCTTCTGATTTTTCTTATCTTTTTTTCTACTTTAAAATTGAATATCTATATCAAGACATGTTACTTTTCTATATAATGTCTTTTGTACTGATTCGGATATTATTGAATCTTAAAAAAAGTCTATGCAGTTAATCGATCAGGTATAGACACTATGCAAAACCATATAGGCGCAACGCAACGTCCATACGATACGAGGGTATTGAAGTATCGATGGAGTTAATCATTCAAAATGTTAATCCTTCCAATCTTATGAAGCTACAACCATTTGAAAACTTGTCCTTTGTTGGTGTAGGAAATTCCCGACAATATCTTGAACATTTTAGTCTGTTTTTAGACATTTTCCTGTCTGAATACGTAATTTTTACATAGTGCAGTGCTCCATGACGCTCAAAGACGTTCCGATTTTTAGCTGTGTTTTTAAGCGTTGATCAGTTATAAACGGCTATAAAACAGTCACATACCCTCCAATTTTGTTGAAAATTTCTCCCAATGACGTTTCATGAATACTTTAGCGGCAGGTAAAATATCATAAAACTCTTTGCGGCACAATTGTGCAATTTTTAATTTTAATAAAGAGTCTTTGTGATGTAAACGTGCCAAGATGAAGCATGCTCCGTGACGCAAGTTTTATCAAAATAAAAAAGCTGTATATTTTTCAATAATCACCGTAGAACACCAAATTCTTGTATATTTAGTGGAAAAAAGGTAAAGATTTCATATGGAAAGTTTGACCGGTTTCGTGTAAATAGCGCGCTCACAATAGAACTTGTCCGCGAACTTTTCTAACACCCCTCGTACTATGTAATCGATTGTACAAATATATTTCTTATCAAACAGTTTAATAGTTAATACGATCTAAATGCTCTTAAATTAAAGGTTTCAATTACAAATATGTACACATTTAATATAATAGCACATTTTAACAGAAACATAAGATTATCAAAAATGAATCTCATATAGATGTAATGAAAATGAAAGAAAAAACACTTTAGTGAAGGGTTGGTGTATTTTGAAAGTCCCATTTGAGAATTTTTTTTACTCATATAGAGATGTCGCCACATATACCGGTGAAGAACTCCAAATAAAGATCTTATCATGGCACACTGGGTTATTAAGCAATGAGGGTTAATTATGGTACCGACGCTAGTAGCTACCACGTCAGTGTACAATGTACTGAGGGTTTGGCAAAATAAGTACATGTACTGTTCTTCATTGACTTAAGTCTGTCGCCGCCGGGACTTAAATAAGTAATCCCATAACCTTCCTATCATGAATAGGCGCTCCACCTACTCTACCGACTGAACTTAAGTGACAAGCCATTCAATGAATGTTATAGTCTAAATTTAAAGTAGAAATCGACGTTTAGAGAAAAAAGTTATGGGATGGAAAAGTACCCCAACATAAAAAAGATTCCCAAATGTTTTATTCTAGAAAGCAGTACCTGTGAAATTACTCATAGATTCTATCACCTTGGAATTTTGGGATCTTTTTAGATCAATATCAATGAATTCAAAGTACTCATTAGTTTTCTACTTTTTGAAATGTCTCTGAAATTTTACACTGCGTTAAAAAATAGTATGCATCTTTTACAAATCACTGGACTAAATATATTCCAATAAATTAATGATGTTTGAACAACATTTTGTGTTTGACGACGTTTCACCATATTGAAACATAATTATATGATGTGACGCTGTCTCGTTTCTGTTAATGTTTGAAATATACGTTATGCATTTTTCGCT